>NC_038252.2:4830228-4903871 GCF_000004515.6 Glycine max | reverse complement strand
CTAGTTCGAGTAATTTTATGATGATAAAGGAAAGTAACAATTGGAAGCACATGGATTTTGTTCAAAGTATAAATAATATGGAGAATATGGAATATAAGTTTAGTAGGAAGTGCATATATCATAGCTTAGAATGGGAAATTGGAGATTATAATACTACAAGCCACAAGTTTAAGTATCTTGGAGTGTCAAGCAACAAGTGAAACCAATAAGAAGAAACTAAAGGTCAATAGTTTATATAAACATGGCTTGCTTGTTGTAAGAGGAAAGTAATGATCTTGTTCACCAGCATATCTACAACCTATAACATTACATGCAATTTCCCTTTTCTCTTTAGTTTTTTATTTCTTAAATGAAATTTAAAACACACAATAGTGATATCTGATAATTCATTCAACTCACGTAAGTTTCGCACGCTCTTTCCAAAATTTATAGCCCAACTGATTGCATTAATGCCCAAGATGGTATATACAAGTTAAAGACCTTAGAAGTAGTCAAATATGTAAAATCATGAGTCAATGAGAAAGATGAAACTCACTTACAATAGAAAGAGTTTACTTATTGGGATTTACCTTCCTATGAAGAGCCTCACGCATCCCTCCTGGATACAATAGGACATGAGACTTAGATGAAAAGAGCTTGAAGAGGTTAGTTGGTGCTACAGGGGCAGCACCCATAACTCTGAATTTGTCAAAAGAAGATAAATCTGGTAATCTTCCATTTTTAGATCTCATAAACATCATGGGATGTGCTATCCCTCGAACAAGGATATTTCTTTCCAAAAAAATTCGAGAAACCAGGGGAATTTTTTCTAATCCCAGTAGCATGTGGTACCCAACAAACAAAACAGGCCCCTCTGAAGGAATTCCAGCAAGGCCTTTTACAATTGTTCCATCCTCCAAAGTTGAGAGCATTACAGCACTTGCAATAAGGTTAAACAAACTGGAAGTATTATAAGTGAAAGGTGTCAATCTTATAATTAGTTTGATTATACTACAATCTGTTAATCAAAAACAAACAAAGAAAAATTGCAAGATATATATAGTCATTGAAACATCAACTTATCAAGCAACTCATCATGGCTAGCAGCAGGCTGAGCTCTCCTTGCAATCTATTATCTTTATAGTATATACCATGAAGTCGCTTGTCTTGTTATTCTTAATTGATGGCTTATTTATACGATCAAATTCATCCTGTTATTTTTACCTGTTTGATTCTATTATGTTTTTGGCTTCATCAACTGTTGGTGCAATAAAATCTGATGCATAGTCATGATACTTGCCACGGCGGTAGTATGAAGTGCCTTTGATGATCGTTACCAGGTCAATGCTGTCTTCCTGTTAGCAGTGGACAGAGGCACCAATATTAGGGTTGGTTTGAACTTCCAACTGATATTTGATATCTTTTTACTCCTATCAGATGAAAAGGATCATGATGCATGCCTGAATGCAAACACAGGAGAAACATGCATGCAAAAAAGTAGAAATGGAGAAATATGTACCAGGAATAGGAAATGGCCACTGTCATCAAATTTACGAAGCTGGCATTTAGATTTAGGCAGTAACTCCAGTAGTCTTTCACCTTCCTGTTGACTAGGTAGTAACTGATCATTTCCACTAGAAGGGAAAATGACAAAGTAAGTTTCATTTCATAGTTCATACACTTGAAAATATGCTATCTATATGCGATATTAGGTGGGATTAATTTACCATCCACCCTGCGAATTCATTGCTCAATTTAAGTAAATGCACAAATTGGATGAAAGGAATTGCAGTCAGGAATGGGAAATCCCACAAGGTTCATGTTCATCGTAATATAATCTTGTTTTCAGATAAAAATCAATCACTTTTATCATTTATGCTTTTATTTATTGGCCAAGTTAACCCATAGCAATTGATCAGAATCTGGTTAATAGATCATGATTTCTTCAGTCAACAGATTCCCTACATTGAAGCCTAACTATAAGATGTACCTCAATTCCAGCAGTTAGTGAAAAGTGAACAAAGTACACAAGATTTCATATTATGAGTCTGTGACAGATATGAGATGTACAATGTCAGAGAATGAACCTGCAAAGTATCAAAGTCTGAGCTTTGATAGCATAAAGGCGTGAATGGGCATAAGCCGAAGCTGACTTAAGCATCTTTAGTTTCCACACAAGTGTTTCTTTTGGTAATATGTCAGCAAGAACCTGAGAGTTCAATCAAAAGTAGATTTTCAATGTTGAAAGTAAATGATGGGAAAGTTCAAACTCAAGCTTAACACCAAGAAGCCAAAGTAAAGAAAATTCAGTCATGTCAATCTACGTTTTTCAAAAGTCCACATATTCCATTTTTTATGAAGTTTTGGTTACAAGAAAGAAAAGAAAATAAGCTATCCAATTTTCAATTTAGGTTTCTTCTATGCCCCATGCATTGTCATTTCTTCTCAGACAAAATGCTTCACATATTCAAAGCATAAAGAAAAAGTCACACCAGCTCTTCCAATAGGAGTTTCTTTATTTTTTGAACAAAAGCAATAATTGAACCTTACAGGCAGAGACAATGAGAAAGCAGTAAAATCCTTCACTAGCTCTCCAGCTGTATTTTGTAGAGGAAG
This sequence comes from Glycine max, assembly GCF_000004515.6. NCBI lineage: Eukaryota > Viridiplantae > Streptophyta > Magnoliopsida > Fabales > Fabaceae > Glycine > Glycine max. The sequence goes on along the minus strand of NC_038252.2, from coordinate 4,901,276 downwards.
CCCTTGGACCACATTATCCAACACCATCCTCAGAGATTCACCTAATGTTACAAGAAATGTTGAATGCAATTTTCTTTGGTAAAAGATAAAGTCAGTATATTGGTCCTTGATATATGAACAATACATGATATTTTCCTAAAAATTATTCTGTGTTTAAGGATCTTGAAGTAGAGAACTTAGCTTAAGTCCCTCATGACATTGAAGTTAAGTACTTGCTGATTTAATATTTTAATAACTAAAGAAAAGAACTACGATTCAAAAATGTTCAGTTAAAAATAAGCAAAAGTGACAAAATATGGGAAAATCTTGTTTCACTAGTCACTATTTAAATATTATATCATGAAAGGAATGCAGAAGGGGAAAAATGACAAAAAGAATCATAGACAAGATCTAGCTAAGGGATGAAACATTTATATGGTAAAGGAAGAAAATGAGATAGATCCACAAAAATATCAAAAGACGTAAAACAATGTAGCATAAATGCCATGAGAGATGAATGGAAATAATATGAAATTATATGTAAATGACATGAAATTGATGAACATTTCTCATCAATGATTCAAAGAGAAGAACATAAGCACGGAATTATGCTTATGATTTGAAGCATTGAAAACGTCTAGAAACCTACAACTATGCAAAAGTTACTCACTGCTGAGACAGACAACTGTCTGGTAATACAAACGACCTACAAATGGAGTCTTTCACTAGGTCTCCAGCATTAGTTTATGTGTTTGAAAAGTAGTCCCTTTACTTAAAGGACTGAATATCTTATATAGTGCATGTTTAGGAAAGTTTTTCTCAGAGGGAATAATAGCTTATTTTTTAAAAAGTTCTCTCAAGAAGTTGCAAAAATAAGATATTATTTTCTTAAAATATGCTGAACCAACACACACAGTTTCTTTTTGCTTGCATAACAATGCAAAAGTATTTCAAGACATAAAGAGATCTTACGGTAGAATTTAGACTCAAAACACATCTGCCACAAATCTTTAGAACACAGTTCATAAAAACAAGATCACAAACCTTCTGTCGATCTGAGAATGTTAGACAGGCCCGGAGAGAGTGGATCAGGCAATGCTTCCAATAATGGTGTTAGAAGTAACAAGTTTGACCTGCTGAATGAAGTAGCTGCAAAATTGGGTGAGAAAGATAAGATGAGGTATTTTTGTCCATCTTTAATTGATGTCCAGTTACAGAAAATCAACTTGAATATTATATAGGAATTTTCAGTCAAAGCTCTAGCTAAGGAACTCATGTTCGCTAAACTGTTCTCAAATGTCAATCAATGGCATCATTCTAAAAACACTAACCCCACAGTATTCGTAAGCAACATCGGCCATTGGTGTCCAGGCTAAAGTTTGGTTGCATCAATTATCACACTTGCAATCAAAATATCAATAAGCTAACTCCAAGCTTATGAGGAGGATGACACACTTGGATGGGTTTGTACCAAAATGATCCAAGACTTAAACCCTCATGTATCTTCGTTCCTATTTATAAGACCCAACTTTGAAGTGGTGATTGTTTCTTTTTATAAAACTCAATCCATTATGTCCCTGACATTAATTATTTTAAACAATAATACCGCTAATTAAATAAGAGAGAGGTTATATGGGCATACATCTAAGAGAGAGAGAGAGAGAGCATTAATGACAATGGTATTCTTGAAAAAGTATACCAAATTAGGAGGACAATCGACATTGTCTTGCATCCACTCACTCGCATGTGGCCTACTCTAACATTTACGGCTTTCATTTGTCAGAATATTAATTGCCAAACTTTACTGATCAGTGCACATTTTTAACAGTGAATTCATAATTCATAGTTCATCATGGTTACTGGTGATTCTCTAAAGTTAAGCTCTTACTTTCAGTCATGTTAATGGTGTTGAATTGTCTGGAACAATAAAATCCAGGAAAATAAATTTTATCTACGTCACTAAAAGTTACCTGGGTTCGCCAAAATTAGTACAAGATCAATATCAGGGTTAAGTGCTGCAACAGCCAGCGCAAGGCATGCTCCTAAAGATTCTCCAACAAGATATATGGGTCTATTTGGTGAGCGTTGATGTTCTGACATTATTGTTCTCTCAGCTATTTTCACAAGGTCTGCAAGTGGGAAGTATACAGAACAATAAATTAAGCTGGAAGAAAGACGACATCAATTTTCTGAAAATGTAACGAAGAAAAAACATGCGATCCCATTTTTAACACAATAAACATGCTCTTAACCATTTTAAAAAACAACATAATAAACTAATGGTTAGTGACAGAGAGTCCAATATGAGCACGAAATAATAGTATAATGAGGGACAAGGGAAAAACAGTACCTGTAAATGATGTTCGATCCGCGACTGGAATATGCAAGCACCATATATCAAAAATCCTTCATTCAAGAAAACAAAAAACAAAAAGAGAATTTCTCACATATCAGTTAATCACACAGGAGCAACATCCAGCTAGAAGGTACCCTTTCAAATTCATCTCATCACCTAAAAAGCGCATTCCTAAAATGAAAATTTGGTGGGTGCACTTAGGCCTTAAAATTAAATGAACACAAACCTTCCCAGTTTCTGATGATGTAAAATAAGTCCAAGTCCCACGCCATCAATCCCTGTAAAATTTGAAGTGCAAGTTATTCACACAAATTTATGAGTAACCTTGTTTGTAATCATGACATGAATAATAGAAAAGCTTCTCACTGTATATATAGGAAATGTGTTAAATGAGAACACTTCTTACTGTGAAAAATAAGAATTATAATAATAAACTATTAGATCTTATTTGATTGGTACATATGGTTTAATTTTTTAAAGTAGTCATGTGACTACTAAATCATTTTTAATATCGACCGCATACGACCATGCATGAAAAATTAATATTGTTAATTTAAATTTAATTTTGACCATTTAATTAATTGAATAACTAATTAAAAAAAATCAATTAAAAGATTTGTTTTTTACAAGCTAAAAAAAGATTGTTTTTTTTTTAACGAGTAAAATGAAATTTATTAAACACCATAATCTGGTACAAGACGTACCAGACTGATGAAACAACAATGTACAGAACGCATTACAGCAGTATAAAAGTCTCAAAAAGTGATGACCAACGATCAAAAATACTTTTTGGAGAACAAACCTCACATTAGTGAGTTGGAAACAAATAAAAGAGCATATAAATAAGAGAACCATGAATTCAGCAATTTTGGATTAACATGCTAACTTAATTTGAAAGCTTACTAGCTTATTCTCCCAAACTCTACAAAGGATGACGCAAATTCTAATATGGCTTTTCTTTTTACAAACAAATTCTAATAGTATTAAACCCATAAAAACGTAAGTGCAAATAAATTAAACTAAGAGAGAAAGGAAAGTAAAAAAAAAAATGAATGGCCCACAAAAAAAAAAAGATAAGGCCAAAATTTAAAAAACAAAAACTTAGTAAATGAAGACAATTGTGACCTTCAAATGAAGGACAAGTGCTGATCGCCTGCTAATTTATTCTCTCATACTCTTAGACATATATGTCCACTCAAATTCTAATATGGTGTCAAAGCTTATATTTATAACTGAAGCCAAAACAAAGAGGGGATTAATTTTGCAATGGGGCAATAAGAATCAAACTTAAACACTGTGCATATTATCCAAATCCTTCTTCCCACTGAGTTGACCTTAGTGAGTTGCCCAAACAAAGAGATAGAGATAGAGATAGAGATACCAGCTAACAAATTGAAAGGCTAGAAAAAAGACTAATTAATTGAAAAAGAACCTGTGAGTTTGTGACCTAAAAATTCAAGAAAAAGAAAATAAATCTAGATAATAAAATGAAAGTAGGACTTTTAATTTCTAAGAGCAACTTGAAGTAGAAGCTTAGACTGAAAATAAAAAGTAAGTTACTATTGACTCATTAGACTTGAGGGAGACTGAAATTTTTTATAATAATTCTTATAATTTTATTTTTAACTTAAATATGGCAAATGTTTGTGTTTTTGGTAATATTTTAAAATTTAAAATATATAATTACATAAATTTTTGAAAAGAATAACTATTTTTTTTAAAAAAATAGCTTCATAGTTTTCTCATAAATTAGTAACTGTAGTTTATAAAACAAAATACATCATGATATTATTTATTACAAAAATTAACCCAAACTTCTTATATTATGCAAATTCATTTTCGACTTTTTTTTCTCTTTGATAGGGATCAATGTAAAACAAAGTTGAATAATTTAAGGGTCAAATTATTTATGATATAAATAAATGAAAAATGTAAGATACATTTCAAATGACATTGTTACACTTATTATTTCAAACAAAAAATATAAATACTATATACCTAAGAAATAATGTTACTGCAGTAAATTTTATAATAGTGTTAGAGGCAACATAAGACTTTAACCAATAAAAAAAGAGAAACGAAATAAGACAAACTACTGGAGTAGGCAAAACGACATGGACGAGATGTCCTAAGTTTTTATATTTTAAAAACTACAGTTACTAATTTATGAAAAAACTATGAAGCTAATCCTAATTAAAGTGTTTGTCTTCGTTCAATATCATAACCTTCAACATATTTATGACTTTCAAAAATTAATTTTCTTTGTCCCATCTTTTAAAGTCTTAGTCGCGTTACCTATTTAAAAAAAAAAAAAAAAAGTCACGTTACCTTGATCGCATATGAAGTTATGAAACAGTGGAATGAATTAGCAGCCACTCTCATGAAAAGTAAAAGCTTATATCCCTAATTGAAAGTGGCTATGTTGAACTTACACAATCTTTATAGAAATTCTTTTTAATGGAAAGTGGTTTTTGATCGTACATCACTAATTGTATTGCGTTGCTTTATTTAAAGCAATAATTAATAAATGTTACTTGAAACAATATAAAATAAATTTTGATAATCGCAAAAAAAATACTATTTAAAATGCTACTTAACAATTTTAATGTAACATAAACATGTAAGCATTAATAATTATTTCACATTTTTTATCCGCTTTATCTTTTTTTTCTTAGACAGAAATGTTAAAGGCATCCGTCTACACAAGTAGCTTGATGCATGTTACTGAAAAAATAATAATAACTTGCTAAAGTGAATTATTAAATAAAATAAACTAATATCCTTGTTATAATTAAGTTAAATTATATTTCTTTAACCTAATAGACATTTATATTATATTTTCTATTTTTAAATTTTGAGTTAAATATTTTTGTATTGTCAACCAAAACAAATAAGGCATTCCGTTATTTAAATATGAGAATATTCTGATATTAAATGAGAATATTATCATAAAGAATAATTGAGAATATTTAATCCCCCGAGTGTCAGTATAAATTAATAAATATTTTAAATAAAAAATAAAGATAATTATATACCGGATAATTTATACTTAATGCATAATTATTCGATTTTCAAATAACGAAACTCTATCCAGTATCCATGCAAGGCTCCGTTCAGTTCGGCAATGCGGTTGTGACTTCACTGACTTGTGAGCAGTGACAACATTAAAGTGGGGTTGTTTTGTTGAATAAAATAACACATTAAGTGTAAAGTGATTTTTATCTATCATCTAATTACAAAGTTTTATGCATCAAGAAAGTGGGTGAGTTTATTAAATTTTATAATAGTTATTACAAAAATTTTATTAAAATTAATTTTTTAATTATTTTCATACAGTTTTTGTTTTAACTAGATATATGTATTTTTTTATTGTATATTCAGTACTAGAATTTGAGAACATTAGTTGAGCTAAAATAACACTAGTTGATCTTTGAGTCATATATTTAGTGATATAAATTTGAATACGGTGATAATATATAAACTATATACTACTTTATTTAAACTCTAAAAAAATAACTTCAGAATGTTATATAAATAAAAATTTAAGACATCCAAATGATATAAGAAAATAAATAATGTTGAAATAAAAATATTATCATCTTAGGTATATTCAAGATTTTTCACGAAAATTTATCATTATTTTTTACATAAATAACTTCATGACAACAGTATAATTTAAAAAAAAAAAAACATACAAGTGATACAACAAATGCGGTCACGGTCGCATACTCGCATGACAGAATGAACTATTTAAAAGAAAACGACGAGTATATGACCAAAAGGGTTGACACACGAGTAAATAAATAAAAAGCAAATACTAAATAGTAAATATTATGACAGAAATAAAACAAATACTGACCCGGCAAAAAGAGCAGAAGAGGAGAATTATCCAATCGCGAAGCGCACTCCAACGGCGAAAACCACCGCGGCGGTCCACCGTCCGGTTCAATCAGCTCCTTCGAATGCTCCAAATACTCCTTCCAACCGTGCATGCGTCGATTCTCCTTCTCCTTCTCATTCTTCTCTTCCCTACGCTTCTCTCTCACCACCGCACCATTTCCTTCTCCGCTCTCCGCCGCCGCCGTCGACGCCGGAACCCGATCCGCCGACACGGCGAGGCGAGGAGTCGTACTCGAGATCCGGCTGGAGCTCGGTTTTCCAGCCGGCCGGCGGAAGAGCGCGGCGGAGAAGAGGCATGCTCCGGCGGCCGCCATGGCGGCGGAAGATTCGAACGTGAGTAGCGTTTGAGGAAGTTGATTATTGTTTGCGGAAATGTTCGAATGAGGACTCAATGATTGACAGAAAATGAAAATCTGAATCTGGAAGTGAAAATACAAATCAGCGTACACTTAAATAATAATAATTATTATTATAATAATTATTATTATTTAATAGTAGGTGTACGGGATGTGTGTACCGTGTCTTTGCCTATTTCAGTTGTTATTTGTTTTTTCACACACAAAAAATTATTTTTTAAAAATATATTAATGTTTTAAGGATATTAATTTCAAATCAATGCATAAAAAATTATCAAAAATTACAATGAAATTACATTATAAATTGAGTAAATGGTTTACAACAATCCACTGAAAAAAAAATTTACAGCAAACTCAGTCGAAAATTTTATAATAATTATCTTTAAACTTAAAGTTGTATTTACTATTATTTTGATTAATGGATGATGTAATTTTTTTTATCTTTTTCTTTGTGAATCTTAATATTTATTACTCTAATTATACGTAGAAATACTTAAATATATTTTATTCTATATTCAAACTCTTTTAATGAGGACTTTTTGTTAAAAGAATACTTCTATTATTGTAATTTCACTGATTTGTGCAATTAATAATTTTCTTAAAAATACACATTACTTTAAAAGACATATAATTTTAAAAGAAAGAAGTACTTTTGTGAACCAGAAAAAAAGATGTTTTTGTGGAGATATATACAATGCACACATCGAATACTAGTATTTATTATTATTTTTTTAGTATGCCTTAAAACTTTCTTAGTTTAAAAACTAATGATAATTTTATTCAAATTAGAAAAATTAATCATCAAATAATATGTATTTTTATATAAAAATTTATTAATACAAGCAGGAAGGAATCCCAATTAATTAATATACTTAATAAACTTAATCATCTATTGAATGTTTTAATTTTTTATACACTAATATTATTTTGTTAAATTACCTTAGAAAATTATATTTTAAAATAATTATATATTGAATGTTTGTAATGGATTACATATATTTTTAAATATCAAAGGAATGATTATTTAATTACACCTTTATTCGTTTATTTTTATAACGAAATTTATTACAAATTATTAAAATGAATAATTATAACCTAACTGTTAAATTAAAAAAAAAATTATATACGGTATAAAAAATTATCCCATGAGTCATGGTGTCAGCTTACGGTGTCAATCCACTCACCAGTGCCGATACCAAAAATAAATTAGTAAATATTCATAAATTTTTAATCTTATTCAATGGAGGGAGAAGACCCTTAAAAGGGAAAATTTTATCCTCTGGATATTATTAAACATTTAAATTCTAATAAATAATGAATTATATACCTACAAATACTCATCGATTTTAAACATAAAATTAAAATTAATTTTTATCCCAAAAAATAAAAATAAGAAAACATATTAAAAAATTATCACAAAAAATTCTATTTCAACTGATAATTTTTTTTATAATTCATATAGAATATTAATCAAATAAAAATATAAGAAAATGTAAATAATTATTTCTCAAAAATATTTTTTCAGTATAACAACTGTTTGGTATATAAAAAAAAAGAAAAAAAAAGAAAATGCAATGTTTTTTAAAAGATATATGGTAATATGGACATGCCATCTAAAAGGTGAAAGTCCTTTATAATTACTAGTTGAAAAAGATGTATTTAGTGTCTTTATTTTTATTTTTAAAAAAGAAAAATTAAAAAAAGTAATGATAGTAATTTTTATTTTAAAAATGACAATAGTTACATCTAGAAACAATTATATATATTAAAGAATAATTTAAAAATAAAAAATATGTACACTAAAAACCAAGTAATTGTCTATAGTTAAAGATAAAACTCAGAGTTAAAACAGAGATAAGAAGTCTAATCCAAGCACAACTGTTAAAAAAATATACCAAAGGGGAAAACATCATGTAAAGAAAATGACTAGACATGAAAAGTGAAAGTATATTAAAGTTAAACATGAAATAACTACCGGCTGTGGCTTAGATGGTTAGGGTTCGTTTGGTTTGAAGAAATAAAAAAGTGTAAGAATGAATTAAGATAAAAAAAGATAAAATATTTAAATTAACACAGAATATCGAGATGCAAAATTCACATAAATTTTTAAAATACCATCTCAAATGTACCTAGATATATTTAAATTAAACACTATCTTAGTCACCCAAATCATCATCTGATTTAATGAACTTTTAATTCAATTTGCGGATACATTTATTGTGAACTCACAGGGATTACAAAATTTTATATTAAACTTATTAATATTTTAATTAGGATATGTTTTGGAGACAAGTTTTGAAAGAAAAGTATATATATATATATATATATATATATATATATATATATATATAGCATAAAACTAGAATATTCACTATATATGTTGATATATTATTTTATTTTGTTTATTTTGAAAATTATTAAAATAAAAAAAAATTATAAGACTACTTTTTTATCTTCTCTTTTCTCTTCCTCTAAAATCCTCGCGTCCAATTATGTTTAAAAGATTAATCATTTACGTTTTCGTAGGTCATTTTCAACCGTGATTTTTATAGGAGTTGTTAGAAATAAAACTTGTTCTTACGAGTTTTTATTATTAGAGCTCGTTGACGTGGCTTTCAAAATATAGTAACAGTACTTTTGTTAACAAATTGAATTTTTAACATTAAAAAATTATTTTACTTATTAAGATCAATAAAAAAATATAAAAATGTGAGGTTGAATATTATGAGATTTATTAACTTTAAATCCTTAAAAATTCTACTATAAGACTTTGTAACATATAGTTTTGAGTTTGTCTCTTTCATTCTTTTCAGGCAAAATAAAAATTTCATTCCCATTTTTAGAATAAATCATAAAAGAAGCAAAAAGTATGTACATACATTTTTATGTCATAGTGTTGGTAATTTACACTTTTGGGTCAAATGTATTTTGTCATTATTATCTCTTTGGCAAGCTAATTAAATCATGCAAGTAATACAGTAGATAAATTTAAGTATCGCTTTTTAAGAGACTTATGTGATATTATCAATTCATGTAAATATTAACTTAAACTAATAAGTATTACAAAAAAAAATATAAACATTAGGTGATTTTAAGAAAGTTAATAATAGAACAAGTGCATTAACAAGTTAAAATGGTCATTTTATGATCATTTAAAATAATATAATATACCCATTATAAATCAATGTTAGAATCCGTCAACCAATGATTTCTTAACCTTAATCTTTTAGGTGAAAAAATTATTAGTTTTATTAAATTTTGATTCCTTAAAAACTTAATAAAGGAACTAATTTTAAGTCTAATGATCGAAGATAATTGATCAATGAATCAAGTTTCATTTCTAGACACGAAATTTTTTAGATATTTTACGTCAATTTAAGACTATTAAAGTATTTTTCAACAACAATCAAGTTTCAAAAACATGTCGTAATTTATCATTTCACAATAAGCATTAAGTAAATAAATAAATATTAACATCAATACACTACACGTAGATATAAAAATATCAAAAGATACAAGAGAGTATGAGTTTGATCACATCCAACCCTACTAATGGAGGAATTTAGCTACTCATTTTCATGGGTGGCCTAAAAAATACATGGAAGGTGAAAGAAGCTGAACAAAAAATCCAAGAGAAAACTTCTCTCTAATGGGCTTGTGTCTACTTTGTGGAACGATACAAAAGAAAATATGAGAGATCATGTGTAAAAAGATAAGCATTCACTTTAAACACATCATAACATTTTTTATTTTTGGTAACAAATTTCAGTTGACCAGATTGTTTAGCTTAACTAGAGTATATAAATTTGAAATGACATGTCATGCTTGGCCATCAAATATTGCTTAGTCAGGCTTTAAATCTTTTGCTCCTTGTCTCAATTTTAGCTTAGCCTATAATTTGCCTAGCGACTATCTTTAAGGCATTTTCTTGGGCACTTTAAGCTTTTGTTCCAATCCTCTTTCTAACTTCAACCTCCACTTATAGAACAAAGGAATAAAAACACTAGGATAAATCTACAAAATAAGACAACTAATTATAAATTTAAGACTTTATAAATTAAACTAAGACAAGTTAAACAAGGCTCCAAATGAGAAGAAAGGAGAGACAATTGCCTCTTAAATCGCTCACAAATTAAGTGTCTTGGACAATTATAAGTTATTATAATTTATTTGTGCAAGTGCAGTGATTGTTTTTAAGGTGCATTTATTTAAGTTCTCTTTCCTATTAATATGTTTGGATAACATTTTGAATTTGAAACAAATTAAATTTTGAATTATTTTAAAAAGTTGTAAGGAGAAGTTTCTAAAAATATGAAGTGATGTCGGTTATATGGATCACACGACATCATTTAGCACAATTAAAAATCAAAGTTTCATGAATAGTATTAAGTTTGCCTCCCTTGATGATTTCCTCCAATGCCATTTTCGATTTCTCTATTCTCTTTTTTCATGAACTAAAAAGCATGCAATCTACTATGTTAAATAACTCTCTTCTCTTATGTCCTTCATACACGTTCAAACCACCTAAATTGTTTTGTTTTCTTATTTTACTTAATGAGTGTTATACTAATCTTCTTTGGTATAACATTATTTTGTATTCTATCTTTTTCTTGTATGATCACACATTTATCTTAACATTTTCATTCATGTCATTTCCACTTTTCTCTCATGTTGTTCTTTTAAAGTTCAACATTCACTACCATATTTAGACATATAATTTTACGATAAAACTTATTTTCAAATTCAAATATTAGGGATCTGATTTGAAAGAAAAATTTATTAGTGATTAGATGCTAAAAATGAATATATATTATGAATTAAAAACATATTTAAGTCTAAAAGATAAGAAATAAAAGTAAAACCGGTGATTTTAGTAAAAATAAATAAAAAATTGTCAAAAGAGATGTGTGACTTAGGACACTACGTCAAAATCAAGATTAAACGACGATGACATAACAAAGGTTGTAATTAACTGCCCCTAACCTATATGTTTCTCGTTGGTTTAATAAGCAACGTTATGTTTGAAGCTTTGAGGCGGTCTCAAATCTAAAATCGTGAGCATAATTTAATAAAAATAATAATAATTTTATTATTAATAATTATTGAATACACGCTAGTTGTCTAATGCCTTTGGCGCCCTTTCCCAGTAACTTGTATTGAAATTTTCCCATAAACCAAATAAAGAGGAACACAACTATACCATTGGCTTCCTATGCACCCTAAATTTTCTCTCTCACACTACCGTTTGCTTCATTGTTATGGTTCCTTTACTGACCTAACTTCGCCATTAAAAAGGTATCTGCTATAGATCATTATTGTTTTTAATAAAAGTTGTACAATGATAAAGTTATCAGTAAAATATACTATGAAAAAAATTTGAAGCTGAGAATACATACATGCCTTCAATGTACTTGAGGATCTCTCCGCCACCAGGAAGGAGTGTTTTACCGGGTGCTTCAACATCGAGACGAAGTTACCGGTGACTTTATCTATAGTATTTAGCTCATTTGTTATCTCTCTATCAGTGATCTTTATCTTCATATTTTACTCTTTTCATATCAAAATAAAAAACAATTGCATCTGTTTCACTCTCTTGGCCACGAACAACAAAGTCTTCTGTCACAACTACGATTCAAAATTCTATTTTAAGAATTTGGGTTCAATTAAAATAAATTAAATTTTATTAAAACAATTTTAGTTGGTCATGCTTGTTAATGGCGGAAAAGTGTTTGAAACAACAATTTGGGTGAGATTTAAATGCTTGCTAAATGCGTGAATCAATTTTAATTTGGGGAAAAATCAAGTGTTGTTGTTGTATATTGTTGATATTTTTGGCGGAATTGATATATCTTGTTTTAGAAAGTAGTTCCATAACTATTTGTATTTTGTTAGAACATAGTTCTAGAAATTACTTTCTGAAATTGATATATGAAGCTTTGGAAAGTAATTTCCAAAATGATGCATTAACAAATAAAAGAGTATAAATGGAAATAAAAATATAAAGAGAAGGGAGCTAGTGAAATTAGCAAATATGAGAATTGTAAATAGAAAGTGCCGAATAAAAATCCGTTTGGTTACACTAGTCCATGAATTATTTTGTTAGTCCATAGTTTGGGAAGTTGATATTGGCCCCTCCATAATTGCTATTGGCCCCTACCATATTTGTGAAAATACCAAAATACCCTTTCCTCCTATTACTAGCACCCACTCTTCACCACCAATATTTCTTCCTTCTTTCCTCTTTCCCTTTCTTCCTTCCTTGCCTCACAAAGCTCTCTCCTTTGCACGATATTTTTTTTTTTTGCCAACACAACAGAAGTACGATTACATTATTTTTCTAGTTTTATGGCAACCAAACGAAATCACAATTTTGTTGTTCTATGGAATCAAAAAAGAAAAATTTACAATGGAAGTAAATTTATGTTGTGCATTATACAACATAATCATACTTTTGTTGAATATTTTTTCGCACTCCCACTTATACAATGAATCATGATTCTGTTGTGCAATATTTTCACATCCCCAATTACATAATGAAAGTATGGTTCCGTTCTGCATTGTACAATGAAATCGCACTTCCGTTGCACAATATTTTTTGCACCCACACTCGAGATTATCAAACTTAAGAGTTTACATAGACTCGTGGAAGCTTAATAGACTCGACTTGTGGACTCAATTCATAAGAGTCTACTTCGTTTAAAATAATAATAAAATATCTATAAATAACATACTAGTTGAATATTCCAACAGCATAATAAAGCAAAATAGTAAACCATAAAATTCACAATACTTAAATAACCAAGTCTAATAATGCATCACTACTAGATAATAACCAAGTCTAATAGTAGTGATAGAATATTTTCATTAAGGGTTTGTTATTGTTAGAGGTGATGGTTCTTCAATTCAAGAACAACACACCAAATAATGATATGTTGAACCCTAAACGCATAGTAAATAACCCAAAACGATCTAGATTTTGATCTAATTTTTTTAACTTGTTGACTCATCGACTCACTGGTAAACTCGAGAGTCAACCGAGTCTGCATAGAGTCAACCAAGTCTGCATAAAATCTATCGAATCTACTAAAAAGAGGTTACACACTAGTCAACTCGTAGATGATAAATAGATTCATAAACTCAAAAATTTGACAACCATGCCCACTACTGCCCACTACTGCAATGGAAGTATGTTTCCACAATATTAAGTGGGAAAGAATATTTTTGGAAAATTTGAATGCGACGAGCGAATAACAACTCCCACATCTTTATCTTCAGGCCATTTCTCTTAGTTTTCAAGACTAGGACTTAACATCCAAATTACCCCCCAAACTTCTTTCAAGTAATAGATAGATTATATTTAAAAAAATAATGAACTTGCGTGGATTGAATTGTCTGTTGCGGTGTTTCTAACTTTCTATGCTTTACATAGCCACAAGTAGTGTACTTGGATATATTGTGTATTTGTTTATTCAGTTTTGTCAAGTTTTGTAATTCTGCAGCTTAGTTAGGCCACATCTTGTGAGCTAATTGAGTTTTTTAAATAAAAAATATTTTATTTAAAAAAAAATAAGTAAAATAATACATACTTAATAAATGATAATATATATTATCATTGATAATATATTAATATTTTTAATAATATATGTTGTGACTAATTATAATCTAACTCAAAGAGATATATACTAATAAATTTTATAAATTAGAAACAGTTAGTAGCAGTTATCAAGTGACACTGGACTTGAAACGTCAAAATTTTAATTAGTTGATACTAAGCAACCTGGCACGTGTTTGTATCAGTTCTCTTGACCGTTAAATGCAGAAACAATAATCAAAAGAACTAGTTCGTGTGTCTTTTTTTTGGTAAATGATCAAACGAACTAGTTTAAACACACTACTCTTTTTTCTCAAACTGGATTTTGACCTGTGAGTTACAGGGGTTAACAGTTTTAGATTTTTTAATTGGATTTTATATTGTATATAATACCATGTGTTATATTTTTATCTTCATATTCTTATAAAAAAAATAATTTTATCATATAATAATTTAGATATTAATATGAATTTATGTAAAATTTAATCTCCTAAAGAAGGTCCAGATAATTTTATCATATGATATCACGTAAAATTTTATCATAATAATTTTTTAGTGGGAAGTAGGAAGGTCCAATAGAAAAGTTCTTAAAGGAAAAAGCTAGATCTACTAAAGAAAAAGAGGATATCACAATCGCTTTTTATTTATTTCTTTATATAAAAAAATAGCTTTTTATTTGCTAGCACGTTATATCTTTTACTCTTCAATATGAGTCTATTAAATTATTTAAATGTAATTACACTTTTCTTTCTTTTATTATTGTGAATTTAGTCCCCATTATTAAAATTATATACTTTTGGTTGACTTTTTTATTGGCATAACTTTTAATATTTAACAAAATGTTGATGTATTAGGAAAATGTGATGGAGTGATGGGAAAACATATAATAAAAAATAAGACAACATCATAACATTAAGGCAATATAATAAAAACTCTTTATTACTCACAAATGAGAAAAATCACACAATAAAAGTTAAGGCAACATCATAAGATTAAAAGAAAATATCATACATTTGTTCAACATGGTTCAATTTCTCATTTCTACATCTACACAATTTTATTTTGTCAATGTAGTTCAATCTCTCATACATCTAAGATCTCAAAATTGTTAAACATCCATAACTTTATCACAACTTTTCTGAACAAACTTGGTAAACTCTTCCTTTACACGTCCCCTCCTTCACTTGGGGTGGTGACCCGCTTTTCAGGTTAGGTGATTCTTCTTATCTCAACAATTTTTATTTCCAAACCTAGCATCATAATCTTAATAAAATCTTAATTTACATGTATTATTTTTAAAATCTAAATAATATCTTAAATATTTGAAATTACCAATTTGAATTCTTTCACAATAATTTTCCCTTGAATTAAAATTTTATAATTTCATCTTCAATCATCATGAATGCTTGTCTTGCTTTCTCTCCACACAAAGTTTGGTATGTTTCCCAACATGCTCTTTTTGAGTATTGGATAGTCCTGACTTGTAGAGTACTGCTATTAACTACCACCATTGGAACACTTCGCTTGACTTTTACATTGTCAATAAGACTTTGGATACAAGGATCCACATAAATTCATCATTAACCCTCTCAAACTTCTTCAATACTCTTTTTCTTTGATCACTAGGTCGCTTGATCAATCAACTTTGATACCACTGTTGGAAAAAAAAAATACACTTATTCATTACTCACAATGAGAAAGAATACACATAAAAGATAAGACAATACCGTAAGATTTAAAAAAGATCAAAAAGATCACAAATTTATTTAACGTGGTTCAACCCATCATGCTTACATTCACACAATTTATTTAGTTAATATTTTCATGCCTACATATTTGTGGACAAATTTAGTAAACTCTCAACTCACATTACCCCCTTCCTCAATTAGGCTTAGTTTGGTAGAGAAGAAATGGAATGAAAAGAAAGATAAATTTTTAAAAATTGGTGTGGATTCCAGGCCTCTACCATACTATTTTAATTCAAATATTTATTCTTTGTTTCTTTTCTTTCCACACTAAACGCTTTAAATAGTGAAAAATATTTTAAGTAGTGAAAAAAACCGTTATCCAAAGTGTTTTAAGGATGAAAGACAAAAAAAATACATTTTATAAGAATTAAAATAATTTTTTTACAAAGATAAAAATGAAAAAAATGCTAAATGGTAGAAAAAAATGATATTTAAGCCAATATTAGAAGACCGAATTTGCAAAACAAGCACAGTAAATGACTAAAAATACATTTAAGTTCATTATTTAATAAGATAAGAGTATTTTTTTAATAAGTAAGATAAGAGTATTGAAATTATGTTTATTTTGATTGATGTTTCACTATCTAGAATCACATTACAATATCAATTAACAAAATTTTAGACAAATTTTTACGTTTAGTTTATGATGAAAAATTAATTTTAATTTAAAGCTTGTTATACTCACAACTATTAATTTTTACTACTAATTTCCTTTTAAAATTAAACAACATAATATACTCAATTGAAATCAATTTTACAAACAGTTACTTCCCAACCTCGTCTGAGGCGGTTTATTCATAGTTGTGAGTTTCAAATTTTGTTAAAAACAACAATTATCTTTTAGTTTTTAACATTTAATTGTAAATTTTTCTCCAATTTTTTATTTTAAAATAATTTATTTTCAAAGTTTTCTTTTGTTATTAAAATTAGTTCTAGTGGTGTTTTTGTAATAAGGATAATGATAACAAAGGTAACAACAATAAAGATGCTAATTATGGTAATAGTTAATAATGACAACTGACAATTATATTAATTGCAATGGAGGTGATGAGATAATATTAAAGATAATAATAATAATGGTAACGTAAGTAATCATAACAAGAATAACAAGAATTACCGGCAAATGTTAAAAGTGTATTTTCCTAAAATAAAAACTAAATTAAAAAAAATATTGGTTTTAAAAGTAAATGTAAAAACATTTTAAAATTTAATTAAAAATAATTTCAATTTCCACCAACACGTTTTATTTTATAAATTACTATATTTTAAAGTAAAAAATAAAAAACTCACAGTCCTAAATTCCCAATATTCCTCTTTTAAAGATCCCATTTTTGCAGCTTGTCCTCGGGACAATGTCTCATTCTTTTTCCTTTTTCCGCAATTTCTCTTGTTAAATTCACACATACTAGTATTTTCATCATCATCACTTCCCTGTCAGTCTCTGCCTTCCATTCCCTGTCGTATTCTTCCCCAATCAAGCTCTCTACTCTTTACTACCCATTTCCCTTCCTTTAAAGTAACTCGAAACGGTTTCCCTTTTCCATATGCCTGACGCCAAAGATTCCTCCATAGTATACTCCAAATCCAAATCAGCCTCGATCAGCCTCACAACAACAACATAGGATTATACTAACTATTTTCTTGATGGCTCAAGACATCCTCAGAATCATACCCACTCTCCTCTCTGCAGCTTCAATCGCCGTCATGGTCACCAACAACCAAACCGTTCTCATCTTCGCTATCCGCTTCCAAGCCCACTTTTATTACTCACCCTCCTTCAAGTAAGTACCTTCAATTTCAAAGATTTGATTTTTCTGCTCTCCCTTCCCATACTGTTCTGTAAAACACGGAACACGGAACAGCATGAGAAGAGATAGTACAGAATAACATCAAAAATATTTTTTTTTTCAATTATCCTCTGTCTGCTTTTCGGTACCACAGGTTTTTTGTTGCAGCAAATGGTGTAGTCGTTGCCTTGTCTTTGCTGACACTGGTACTGAACTTTCTCATGAAACGTCAAGCATCACCAAGATACCATTTCTTCCTATTCTTGCATGACATTGTAAGCTTAATCCTTTTCCTTCTCCAATGATGTCGTAAATATATGCATCATATATGTATGCCTAGAAAAAAAAAGTGTTAGACATTAATATAAAATAAGTTTACATTACCATTTAATCATAAATTATTATCCAAGGTTATTTTATTAATTTTTATGAAAATGATTTTTAAAGTTATAAAAAAATGATTTTTATTAGTTACATGTGAAAATAAATTATATTCAATAACCGTTGGTGAACCTCAAAACTGTGTTTTTGAAACGGATCGATTTATAGTATGTTTTTTGTGTTGATCCGTTAGATTGATCTTAAAACCCGCGTCACCTTAGTCTTAAAATGTGTCAGTGCATGTTAGATGACAACTCAAACATGTCCATAGTCATTAAAATCAGCATAATTTAACATATTATTTTATTAGTATTCTCTAGCTTGTAATCAAATTCATAATGACACATCATGGTGCGGTTTGATTGATTCATTTAATGTAAAAATGAGAAAAGGGTTTGGTTACAATTTGACTTTTCAGCCAACAAAATTAGTGAAAAAAGAATTTAATTTGACCTTGAAGGTGATGATGGTGTTGTTGATAGCTGGATGTGCAGCGGCAACTGCAATAGGTTACGTGGGGCAGTTTGGAGAGGATCATGTGGGTTGGCAGCCAATATGCGACCATGTGCGCAAGTTCTGCACAACAAACTTGGTTTCCCTTTTGCTCTCTTATTTTGCTTTCATTTCCTATTTCGGAATCACTCTTTTATCAGCCTACAAAATCGTCTCTTCTTCTCCCAAGAACTAATAATCAAATCAAGTCAATATACCACCAACAACAACAACAACAACTACCGTTACCAACAACTTGTCTAGCTAGCTACAATGATGAGGGCCATGAGGGGGATTAATTAATTTATACTATATAATCCCATGTTACTATAAATGTTGTGCATGTATTTTTTGTTACAAAATTGTTAGTTTGGTGTGTGTTTATCAATGCTTTTTTTGGTATGGTTATAAATGCTATAACATGTAAAGTAGGAGTTAAAGAAAATATTTACCAATAATAATCAAGCTTTGTTTTAAGATACATAATTATCCTATATTTTATCTTCTTTTTCATCCCATTTTTATTTTTTATTTTTGATATTTTTAAAAGTCAATTTTAATGATTAATTTATTAGTAAAAATTGGAAAGGATTTGAACTCACACCTTTCTTCCTCTTTTTCTTTACTCTTAATCATCAAGCAAATCTTATAACTCTAATTTTTCTTTTCTTTTCATTTCATTTCTCATTACACTATTTATCATATTTATTGATTTCTTTTTTTATCTCTGTGACTCTCTGTTCCTTCAATCGATCTATAGCACCCAAAATCAGATGTCACTTCAACAATTTCCCTTAATTGTGTCTCGCTTTCAATAAAATGCATGTGGTCCGGGAGACATATTCCTAGCTTCTCACCTCTATTTATTACCGTAATAATGATTTGTCAACGACGTTGTATAGTAGCATTTTGGACATGTAGCTAGTTTTTTTTATCTTTTTCCTGGGGGACTTGTGGTTGAACGCTTGTCTGATATATAAGATATTTGAAACCTAAAAAATATAATATTTTTATATAACTTAGATAATTTAAGAAACATAACCATAGCTTTTTAATTTAAGAAGAGCTATTTGTTACGAGAACTTTTAGTAGGAATTTAAGTGATTTTAACCAATAAAAAGAAAGCATTCGCCAATCAGAATAAGGGTTTGGCTTAATGGATCCTTGGGGAGAAAAAGTCGAAAAACTAAAATACTAATCTTAGCTTGTTCTCTTACGAACTTCTCGTACTATTTAGCATTTCTGTTTTAATTTATATTTTTAGCCACATATTTACATTTTTTTTGTAATGTTTTCACAAATGTATTAGTTTAACAATATCTAATACCGTAAATCAATTTTTTATAGGGTCATATACGGACATTATTGTGAAAATTAATCAAACTTAAACTGAATTAAAGTTTATTGTACATAATTAAGTACATTCAAGATTATTCAACAATTAGTTTCAACAATTAATCCCGTACAGTTTTAAATAATTTTTCATTTTCTTTTTCATTCTTATTGTAAACTTGTTATTGTTAATAGATATATTGTATTTTGTTAGCATGTAAACCTATAATATTATGATAATTTTTATGGAAATACTATGGTGTATTTGATTTCAACTTTTTATGTATATTTCATGTTAAAAATCTATAAAAATGATATTTTATTTTGGTTTTTAGTATAATAAAATTATGATATGATATTTATTTAATGCTACGTGTTGTTTATATCATTTAATTATTATTAATTCAACCACTATTCAACCGTAATTATCTGATTTTAAAAACATTAATAGTTAACCTTAATAAGAAAAAGTGGCAAAGTAAAAATTAAAATCTCAAGTGTTAGCTTATAATGGATTTTTATTTTTTATTTTTTAAGATAGTTAATGTTTTTTTTTTAAAAAAAACTACTATTTTGATAATAAATATGGGGGATATACTTTTTTTTTTCTCTCTAAGGCCTTAGGGGGTTGAAAACTAGTATTTTTTAGGATTGAGGTAAGATAAATTTGGAGGATATACTCAATCTATATACAAGAATCACGAGAGGTTTAGCAAAACAAGCACATGAATATATGCAGCTTTGTTACAAAAGCGTGAAGAATACCCATAATCAAAGTGATAGAACCATATTGAGCAGTGTGGAATGATATCTTGTAGAATAGATCCATTGTAAGCAATTTCTATCTTCGAAGCTTTTCTTCCAAGTACTCCAAAAATCTTCTAGAAGAATAAATGCGATAAGCGATAAATAGGGAATTTTGTAGTACCCATTTTAAACAGAGCAACTTTTACTTCTTCATGTGTTCTGAAAGGCATTGATAAAATTCTGATAATTTAATATTGCTATAGCTTTGTTGAAATCTCCCGAGAATTAATGCCTCTGATATGCTCTGTGTGGGTTTGTGTAAGCGAACAATTCCCCAAAATAGTCTTTTAATTTGCCATATTTTCAGTTTATTTTAAATTTCCAAAAAGATGTATAGGAATATGCTTTCCATAAAAATCTTACAAAATGAGAATTAAACTGAAAAGAAAAAGAAAGAGAGATAACAGTTTACAATTAATTAAAAATAAAAGTGTTATCTTAAATTAAATGATCCGATCCTGTTTTGTTGAAAAAATCCGTTCACTTGTCGGCATTTAATTAATCCAGCTCGTCCTTCAACTATAATGCTTATAATAATATCCTCTCAATAATTCTCTAAACCCTTTATAAAAAAATTACTTAGAACTAACAATTTTTTAAAAAAAGGTTACATGAAGATTTAAAATTATTCCACAAGCCCGATGAAGCGAATAGCCTCCCTAAACTATCTTGTCCACCCATTCATCAAATTTTTGGTTCAGTCCATTTTATTGATATTGATCGATTTTTAATTCAACATTAACAAAGCAAATGTTAACTGATTGACAGACGGTGGGGTTTTGTTTTTCAGCACATATTATAAATTTTGTTGACTTTTTAACTGTTTGAGATAAATCACACGTCAACTAAAGTGTAAGAGTGTTGTGGGCACTTTGACAAAAGAAAATGAAGACAGAAAAATATTTTGCTACTTTCAGGATTTGAGTTTGAGAGATTATAAATCTTAGCTATTAAAAATCAAATAAGAAAAAAAATCAACTTAATACGTTACTAGTATTATTTGATACTGCTATTTGCCTACTTCCCATAATTATTAAATAGTTAGACTACGTTCATTGATTAATTAAAACAAAAGGATTATTGAGTTTAATTAATAGTATGGACAACAATCAAATGGTCCACTCCCCCTTTATATTATTGATTGATCTTGGTAGTTGAGAAGTTCGGGTCATTAAATGTTTAACGAATTAAGTTTGATTGCATCACTTGTTACTAGCTAGGTTAATCTAGTCATATTTCTAATTTAACATCTAATCTAGTACCACCTTTTTATAGGAATATTTTATGAAGTTTTTATTTTTTTTAAAATATATAGAACTCTTTCTAAATTATCTATTGCTACCACATTATTTTCTTTTCTTCGTATTATTTAATTAGGTGGAAAAATTAAAAGAATGAAATTTAAACAGTTTCAAGGATAACACAAAAAATGAAATATTGACAAATTAGCTTTCATCACCTCTTTCATGCTCATGTCATGGGAATGGGATAGAGGATATAATCCAGCAAAGGGCATACCCAATTTAGAAATGAAGAGCCTAACACGGTTGAATAAGGAAGGAGGTGCAGCACAACGGCTGAATTACCAATAGTCATAAAGCGATCAAATTTTATTTTGTTTTTTGTTTTTTTTAACTTGTGTGTTACAATTTACAAAAGGATTTTTTTTCTTAAAAAACAAATATAAAAAGCCAAATCCTTTCCTAAAACTGTGATAAAGGGATAAATTAGTTTATGAAGAATGAAAAATATAAATTTAGTCTATTAATATACAACAAATTAGTAATGTCATTAAATATGTAAGATTATTTTGTCTTTAAATTGTAATGTTTAAGAATCAATTTAATAATAAATTATATTTTTTAGATTAATTTGACATTAAGATGTAAAAGTATAAGAATTAATTTATTATTAAATTTTTACATGATTAATTTATCACAATTTTTGTAAATTCAAAAATTAAAATTAAAATTTTCATTCTCGAGAATATACTTATCCGTGCTTCAAGGACTAACCAGCTATTAAAACAAAAAAAAAGCTAGAAAAGACGTGGAAGAATAATTTACATTTTTTTATCCACTAGTTTAAATTCTTTAACGTGGTGACTTTCAAAATAATTTTTTTGGAGTTACAGTTACATCCTTCCTGTTAATGTCTGCTTGCTTATTTCGCATTCAAAATACAATAAAGTTAAAAAATAATAATAATCAATGACTGGTTACATGGTATAAATTAGAAGTTATTAATATTTTTCTATGCCTAACCCCACCCCTACCCCCGAATTTTATTTTTCCTTTCAAAAGAGGCAACATGATATTTTAGAGATAGAGATAAACAATAATAGATTTGCCTTTGCATGGGTTCTATCAGATGGATCCAAAATTATTTTCCACATTGAGATCATAACGTTTTTGGCTAAATCGTCTAATCCAATTAACAAAGGACAAATTACACATATAGCCACGCTACTTTATTCATGCATATCTTCTATGACAAGTTAGCTTTCATGGCTCATTGCTATCGTGAGCCACCGGGAAGATTCACCCGTGATTATTGCAAAAAACTAATTAAGACTCGCTTACTTTTAAAAGTTAAATTAAAATTCAAATTTCCTGAGTTTTTAAACATGATTAGAAACAAGGGATGGAAATAACTCGATCTAAATCCATCTCGACTTAAATTTTAACTCGATTTTAATACGATATTTTTTTTTTCTCAAATTTAATTGAATACTTAAGTTCGTGAACAAGTCTGTTTAATTTGATTTAAATTATAATTTTTTTCTTCATATTTTTATTTATTTCATAAATATATAGTATTAGTTAAAAATCAATTATATAAATTTAATAATATAAAATATTATATATATATAAATGGGTTCATGAACTAATTGAATCAAATTACACATAATTTAAATTTAACTCATTTATTTAACAAATTCATTTTTTAACTTAAATTTAACTCATTTGATTTATGAATTATGTGTTTGAAATAAGATAAAAAAAAAAGAGTATAAGGAATATTGTGTTGTAACAATAACCACTTCCCCAAAAGAAAATTCCAATAAACCTTCGATATAATAGGATTTCTTTGCTCTCCAAGGTTTCCACAACGCTGTGTTTGAACCCGTGCACGAACAAACACATTGCAGTCTCACGAAGAATGTCAAGAAGAACGAAAAATATAAGAAAAGTTAGAGAAGAAAAATATTTGGGATTTGGAGAAATGTTGGATCGATCAAGCGTCATGCTATTGTTCCTTATAGAGCAAAGGAAATCGATTCATTGACAAAGGTTTAAGAATAACTTCTAATGCTAGAAAAAACGGGTTTGTATAATGACCAACAACGATAACAGAGAAGAAATGGTTAGATAATTATCGAGGTAACACAATTGACAAATTTTTAGTGTGCGTATAAACTATGAATTAAAATCATACCAACTCACAAAATCATGGTAATATTATGAAAAATATAAAAATAATTATTTATCATTTTATCATCAAAATGAAAAACCTTAAATGATTTTTTATAATCTTGAAATTATTCTAATCATACTATTCAATTAAAACTGCAGATCTAGAAAAGTCAAAGCATGTCAGTTCGAATTATTAGGTCCAACCTATCTTATAAAGAGGTTAGTCTAACCCGATTCAATTTTTATTAAGTCCCATAAATGTTAGTTCGACCTAACCCATCACAGGTTGATGGATTAAATAGACTGATCCACCCATCCACCTGAAACTAAAAAATTATTTTTTAAAAGAATAATCAACAGAAAATTAATTTTAAAAAAATAAATTTGAATATTTAGCATAATTTTGAATAATAAATGATAATATTATTTTTAAATTTCATGAAGCTAAAAAATATCAATGAAATGTGAGCCAAAATAGTCTAGAATAAAATAATTTTAAACAATATTATAAAGCACAAATACTAAAAAAACATCGAAGTCTATAACTTTTAGCTTTGAAGTCTAAAACATTACAAGTGACTAAAAAAAATCAGTAGAAAACACAGCAAGTAATAGGCTTGATATTAGGTTAATTTTTAGGTAGACTACATGAGTCAACCTGACCCATCACGGATTCAATTTCCTAACTAACTAAAATCTTTCTTCTTTAGGCCGGACTGGGTTGGCCCACGGGTTCCAACCCGTTTTGACGGTAGTACGCAAAACTCAATGAATTAAGAGAGGATGAGAGAAGAAGCGTCTGGATTTTTTTTTTTTTATGGTGGTGTCTAGAATATTACCTATGCAGATTTGGGTTTTAAAATAACACAACTAAATAAAATTTTAAAAAAAATAATTTTTTATAAAATTTTATGAACATTTTCAAAACAAGTTTTTATCCCAGTTGGTTTAAAAGTCAAAAGGCATTTGGTTTTGATTGATAAGGCTATGTCTTATTGTTGATTATGGAGATAAGTTTGTGATTCACTAAGATTTTGTAACTTGGGAGTCATATAATGAATAGTAACCCTGATATTCTATGATAGTGTTAGCATGTATAGAAGAGCTTTGACACTCAAGCATGTATTCAACTACAAAATACAAAAGAAAATACAAAAGAAAGAAGACCATTTAAGTTTCTCAATCAGTTGGATTCTCTTCAGTCTCATCACTATCTCTAAGGTGCTCCTTCAATGGCTGCCCTAGAGATTTCCAGTTTTTACTATCCCATGCAGGATCAATTTCAGGCAGTTCATAGTCATCTGGACGTAATGATAATTGGAACTCAGGAAGATCTGGCAATGATTGAAGTCCTCTGCATCATTAACAAATTTCCAAATTATGCATAATTCCTTATTATATATGAAGGAAATTAGGAATCTGGCTATAAATCAAATGAGTCCGGAGTGTTTTTGGTACTTGTATTTTCAGTCAAATTTGATTTTTATCCCTTTATTTTCAAATTGATAAATTTAGTCCTCCAACATTATTAGAAAATATGTGAATTTATATTAAAATACAAGTGTGAGGTGAAATCTCATATTAGGTATGAATGAGAAGGTTAAACACTATATAAGTGAGGAGAAGACCCATAAAACTTGAGTCTTATGGTTTTGAGTTGAAACGTGGTGTTAAATTTACTTATCTGATTGTTCGGTGGTCTATTAGTGAAAATTCTCAGATGTTTATCTCTCTCAATTGCACAACAAATAAGTCTCTCCAACTTTGTACCGGTTAAAAACTGTCACTAAATATTAAGTTTAGACTTGACAAGGGACTAAAAACATATTTTTAAAAGTTGAAAGACTAAATTTAAAAGTACAGGGACCAAAATTAAGTTTGATAGAAGTATAAAGACTTAAAGCACATTTTGTCCGGTTAGTTAATCAGAGTTGTAAACAAATAAAGCTACTTACTTCTCTTTCTCCCAGAGGTAGCCATACATCTGGGACTTCCTTGATGCAACTTCAGGAATTTTCTGGTGTAAGAATTTCATAGCACCCCAGACTGGAGGAGCCCTTGACAAAGAAATACAGAATTTTTAAGATAAAGAAATATTACAAAAAGAACCATCTCAGACAAGAGTTAAAGATCAAAACCAACCTTGTCACTGGAGGTGCAAGACAAAAGCTTAAGCATGCCTTCTTGCTTTCAGCCAGAAGTTCTTCTGCGGCAAGAAAACAAGACACAGCACCAATGTGGCTGCTTGGTTCACTACCCTTGTCAAGGATCAGTCCATGGTAGTAGTAGGCTGCAGCCTGACAAAATTGGAACTAGGAATAAGGTATGGATCATATGTATTACTATCTCCTTCCCATGAATTTTGATGTTTTACCATTTTTTTATCTCAAAATAATAGATGTTTTAAAATTTCAAAGTTTAATTAATGTTTTTTTTTCTTTCAAATATATCCTTATGTCATATCTATCCGCTGCCAGTGGTTTAGCCATCAAGCATCAAGTATTAAATAAAGATATTTTAGTCCAAATATAATATTATTTTCATTAAATATTTCTTAATCTATATATATTAACATTATATACCTAAATATAATGGAGGTAGTATGAGTTAATTTTGATATGTTGTCATCGTATCAGGTGCAACTAATTAGAAATCATTCTAACAACTTTTTAAACAATTGTTAAAAAAATCAATAATTTTTAACTATATGTCAATTCATGATTAGATTAGATTGTAAAAAATATTTACTCTCAATGTTTCCAACTAAATTCATATATTATTGGCTATGCCAAAGATTTATCTTCTGGTGGGGTGGGAAGTATTTAATCAATGTTGATAGCATTACTATTACTAACCTTGGATTCAAGGAACTTCCATTTGATAAATCGAATATGCTTCCTTCCAAGCCCTTGGTTGATGTCGCATCCTGACAAGCAGTGATACGCCTGCTCAAGAAAGTGAGAAACATTTTTATTTGAGAAACAGCAATCAGCAACAGAACATACAACAAAACTGGTGTTAAAAGGAAATATTGGACTACAATAAAAAAATCTCTTAAACTAGTCAATGAGGCAAAGAGCATGTTTGGATACAAGACTAAAAGTCCTTTTGACAGCTTTCGATAGCTTCTCTACCGGAAAAACTTTATATTTCCAAAAGAGAAACTCTCAAAAGTACTTATACCTTGTATCCAAACAAACCCTTAAAGCAGATTGCAGTTATAAAGTTAGTGATTTAAAACATTAATGATGAGGCTCAAAAGATTGGAATAAAAACCTGACTAAAGTAAATCAGCTGCTCACATGCCAACCTCCTCTTCACAGACAAAGTTGCCTTCTGACTTTCCACCGCAAGACCAAGTTGAATCTCAGTTCCCTAAGTTATCATCAAGATGAACTATTATACCCAATCTGAAGGGGACTTGTTTTACAAGCTATATTTGGCTACTGGTCAATAGAGTCAAAGATGAGGAAATTGGGATTTGTGCCATGCTTTTTTCATGTCCTTTGTGCATTTCAATAGAAGAGCAAAGAAAATGACAACCATGTACACAATCCAACAATTAGAACTGACAAAATATGTATTGTATGATGTTTGATATAATTCAGGGATGAACAATCCACTGTTACAATAAAGTAGACTAGGAAGGTGTTAGTTTATGATATAAATTCTTTTTAGCTTATTTCATAAGCTTCTTGGTGAATCTTATCTAAATGAGTTATAAGGAGTTTATAGGAGGGTCATAATCCACTTTTATGGGTAATTAAAATAAGCTTATTCAGTTAAGTAGCATATGAAAATAAGCTAGAAACAAGTAAAATAATAAGTCTTGTACCAAACAAGCTTATTTTGGTCAAACCAACTTATAAGTTTCTAGTAACTTGCCAAACACAGCCCTATGGTAAGCTCTTAATGAGCAAGTGTTTAATTAAGTTGTTTACTTATAATTGTACCCTATAAGAATTAAATACTTAAGAGTTGTAAACTATAAGAATCACAAGTACCTGGCCTAGTGTTTGAATAGCAATAGCCTCCAATACACCCTCCTGCAAGTCGTGGGGGAAAGTTTTCCTGGATGTTGTTTGAATGTAGTTTATTAAAGGGTGATCAATACAGGTCCAAAATTAGTTTCACAAACTTAAAAATCTATTAACAAACATACTTGGTTTCAGCAGGTATCCGAGTAAGAACATCCCTTACACAGAACTCCAGGTATCCTGATGCCTTGAGTAACAAATCAATTGCTTCCCTCTTGCTATCTGACAATACAAATATGCACTGATTAATCATAGTTCAACGTGTGGATCGTTTAATAGAATCTTACTTCATGCATCACTAGTACAGATATAAGGTTGGTTCGGTGGTTGAAGAGAGAAGGGGGAGGAAGAGGTCACAAGTTCGAATCCCTCCTACTAAAATTCTAACTAACATTTGCCAATCTAAAAAAGAAAAACTAGTATAGTATCTAAAGGATAAAGGTTGTGTATTGGCACAAAACCTGAAGATACAACCCTGAATCCAGAGCCTGAGGGGTCCTTTGGAATCATCAGTGAGTCAGCCTCTGAGAGTGTCAGCATAGACATAAGGTGAACTGAAGATAGCACCTCAAACCAGGTATTTGATATACTGCTATCCTGCCAATTGGACTTTACCATGTTAAAGAACTAAAAATTCAATAATAAAAAAATAATAATAATAATAGAGAATGAGTTTGTTTGTGGTCATACTTGTCTCCCATCTTCTATATTTTTCCACTTGAAATCTATTACTCCTTCTAGACCATACTCTGTTAACAAATAAAAATTACTCACAAACTATTTGAGAAATGGAGAGAAAATATTCATTCTATAAAAAAAATTGAGAGGGTTTTGGAAAAAGGGGGGGATAAGGTGTCAATTTGGGAAACCTTTCTTAGTAAGTCCTATCAGAACGGACAAATATTCATTCAAAGCTCGCTGCAATTCAGTTACAGCTGACCCACCTGCACAAAATATTAAAATTTCAGATCCGCATAATATAAGAAATTTGGTGTTTCTTTATGAATATTAGTAGTTGAAGAAGTGGACTTATTGAAAGAGCATAACATAAGTTCTAAACTTTTGACCACTTATTGTCCTATGTAGTGAAAATATTCAGGTCTATAATCCAGTGTGCTCATTCTTCAATTCTTCTATATATTTCAATAAACACAAACAAAAACAACTATACAAAACAGATATAACAATACATATCAATTGAAAAGGCAAAGGCACACCAGTATCCTCTGCAATCAACACTATCTGATTCCTTAGTGCAGCCAATTTATCAGCAAGATCCCTTGGAATTACTCCCTTAAGCACCCTTTGGAGATCAGATTGAACCGGAATTCTTGTTGATGGAACAAAGACCACCACTTCAGGAAAGCTTGATTTTTTCTTCCTATACACAGAGTAAGTGCACCCCATCCTTTCAAGCAAAGCATCCTACACAAACCAACCATTCATTGATTTTCACAACTTAAGTCCATGACACTGGCAAGCAGTGATAATATGAAGACACTGACTCATTCACTCACGGAGCATTAATTATGATATGGACTTGTTGAGGTAATAATGAATGGGAGAAAGGATGGGACTTCACATGAGCATAGTTGGCACATTTTTTTTAACAGCATAAAAGTGATGGAATTCAACTCTGATAAAAGGGGTTGGGAATGAAAAAAACCTCATCTGAACACAGTTTTCATCATGACTATTAAGTGCATGTTTGGTTTGTCCTTAGAAATGTTATGACACGTGTTTCAATGCAAATTCAAAGAAATAAAAACAAAATAAACTCAAAAGCAAAGGTCATGATCTGTTAACAAAATTACTTTTGTCTCAAATGTAATTTTGCAAGGGATTCTCAAATATGTTGAAATGGTTTGGCCAAATAGAAGGTTAATAAAAAAAACAGTTGGAGCATCTACATGTGTGGGACAGAAAAGACAGTTAATATTGGTGGATTCAATTCAAATATGCCTTATTCAAGAATATTAAAATTAAAATACCCAAATCATGGGAGGAGAAAAGAAAAAACACACACACATACAATGATACAAGTTGAGAAATGAAGGAAGAAGGGAATAAAATGGTTATTATTAATAAAAAGAGAGACAAAGTTTGGAACAACTTACTGGATACAGAGAGGAGAGAAGCAGGGAAGATTCTTGGAGAGGCAGAAGAACATGTTAATATGGTATCTGAGTGAATTGGAAGCTCAAGAACCGAGACATATCTCACATGGCCATGGCGCAGAAGTCTCTGCTTCTTTCAAAGAACCACGTTCACTTGTATTTATTTTTTGGTTTCAGTAAACGCTTAACTAGTAGGACGTGTACTGGTCCAAGATTACTACTATTATAATTACATGCATGTATAGTTTAGTGTAATAATATTAGCTATCGATGTTTCCATAAATAATTAGATTTGACATTTTGTACTATTTTTTTAAAGTCAAATCTCTATTTTTCATGAAAATATCACACTTATAAACAGTGAGGAATCCAAAAAAATTATATTGTTGGGACAATATTCATATAAATAAATTTGTGGGGAACATACTTATAGTATAAATTAAATTTTTATATTGCATTTCATATTGTGAATGCAATTTATAATTAATAATTACATGTGTATATTACAAAATGAATTTCTTAAAACTTTGTGGGGAGAATTTCCTCCGGTATCTCATAAGTGAATATGTCCCTACTTGTAAATTTTATTGGTATGAAGGCGGGTATATAAGTGACATCTAAACCAAAATTTGAGAAATACTTGTTTTATTTTAAATAAGAAAGTTATATTGTTTTCCCATTGACAAAAAAAAAATAAGAAAGTTATATGTGCTGTGTTTTTCTTTTTTTATATATGTTGCTTCTTTTTTCTTTAAAAAATTAATAGCACATTTTCTTCTTTAGTTGATGGACATTGACATGAGATATCAAGAAAGATATTGGTCTTTAACCAGATATTGTTAGTACATGTAAAAATTAGAAAAATATAATTATCAAAATTTGAGATATTAAAAAGTAATTTATCTTTACTTATAATATTTAAAGATAAACTATATTTAGTTAATAAAAAAAAGGCTTTATACCCAGTTTGATTCCTTGATTTATTTAAAATCTTGAATGAAGTCCCTTAATTTTTTTATTATGCAATGGATCATTTAGTTTTCAAAATTGACCCAATGGGGTCCTTTTTGTCAAGTCCTGGCATATGTGAGAACCGATCATTGATTTAATTGGGCAGGTGTATGTTTAGGGTTTGTGTGGGCAAGTGAGAAAGTTCTGGTCTAGGGTTCATTGGTTGTGAGAAATTATATTGCAAGATCAGTACTATGTTAGAATTGGAAATTGGAGAGTATTGGCACATGGATTAAGGATGAAGGAAGTAGTGGGTCCCGGAATGACGCATTCTGTGAATGCTCGCACGTGCAAACAGGAAGTCATCATCATCCCCATATCAGCTACATTCTAGAACCGAGACACACCAACACCAACACCACCATATTTCTTTTCTCTCCAAACTATCACTCCATATGAATTGTCTCCAAAGGAAACTTAGGAATAAAGTTGTTCTATATTTTTAATAATTATAATCAAGAAAGTGTTGTATTTTATTTCTTATATTTTTTTTAGCATATAATAGTTTTAACCATGTTTGAACTTATAATTTTATGTATTCTATTTTAATCTCTCATTATTTGGAGTGTTTATGAATTGATCAAAATTAATGTAGATCGAAAAAATCGATTCAAAAAATCAAAAACAGAACAGATAAAAAAAATTAAAAAATTAATTTTTTTTATTAGATCAGATTAGATTTTAGATTTATTTTTAAAAACCAAACTTATATTTGTTCATAAATTTATATAATTAGTATCACTAGTTCTTATTTTGTCATATAACTTATATTTATTTATTAAAAATATATTTAATTAAAGATATTTTTACTGATTATTTGAGTTAACAAATATCTTATTATTAATTATATAATGACATATAAATAAAATATTTGATATTTGAAATTATTTGTTATTGTATTTATTATATATCTTACATTTTATTTAATTTTTTTTAAAACAATAAAAATAGGATTAAAACTGAAAATCTATCAAATTCAAACCATTTCAAATTACATAGGATCGGATTAAAATTTTAAATTAAATCGATTAAATAATAAATTAACAAAACTAAAATAATTAAATCAATTAATTTTTCTCTTCAAAATTAGTCTAATATAATTCACCAAAATCCCTACTCAATAGGCCCATCTCAGAGGATTGTTTTGTTTCGTATATGTAGTAGTACCGGAAGTAGTATTTTTGTCAATGATTTAGTTTTAAGGATAAATTGTGACCTCCAATAAAGTCTCTTGTCTAATCCACATATTACAGCAAAAGCCTTGAATCTCCGGCAAAATCTTCTTTGTTTTTACTAAAGAATATGTTGGTATTGAAAAGCGGATTTGGAAGGATTGTCTACATTTATTTGTTAAATTAGAATATCCCATCTTGTCCGATCAACTCTTGTTTATCATTTATCAAGTGAAATGTCACATATTGACAACTAATGAATAGAAACGTAAAAGTGATAAGTAATGCAAAGAAACAATGAATAAATGTGAATTTGTGTAACAAAATTTTGACGTGGAATTTTTTTTATAATAAAAATTTAGATAAATTAGGTTTTGGAGATTTATTAAGATTAAAACATGTGTCAAGGATAAAAAAACATTTGATATACTTATAGATTATTTATTCATTAATAAAAATCTCACATTAGTCACAAGAATTAAACCAACATTTTCATGCGACATCCATAAATAAATCTCAATTACGTATCTCGAGATTCTTTATAAAATATTTTTTTACTTAATAAAGTCAAAAGACTTTTTTAATTTTTGATATCATATTAGTTTAAAAATATATATAGATTTAATTAAAAATAACATAATCTAATAAAATAATTAATTTTTTTAATAAATAATATATATATATATATATATATATATATATATATATATATAATTAATATATATTTACTTATAATCACGACTAAAGGATGTAAGTCATTTATTCTAAGCTCCGCTTGCTTTTAATTTCTTGACCTGTAATCTTAATTGATCATCCTTAACCAAACTTGCAGCTTTTGTATCATTGTTTTGTGATTGAGAGGCAACATCTAATGAAGATATGTCGTAGTTTAAATCCAATCCATTTGGATTTGGATTGGTTTTTCAAAAATTCAATCTATCTATGAACACTCCAAACTGCCGGTATCCCCAACTATCCGAGGGAGACAATATCATATAAATTAATTATAATGTAATTTATTATTTACTAATTCTATAATATAATATGTCAAAATATATTACTTAATATTAAATATTTTTATACATTATATAATTAAATTAATCTACCATTGATGCTCCATTTTCCATGGTCACAACGGAAGAGAGGATATTTATCTCCTCTTGCAATGTGTGTGTCTATATAGTGTTTGTTGTCCTGTTTTTTATATTTTTCAAATTTCGTCTTAGTATATTTATTTATTTTCAAATATTTATCATTTCTTATATTTTAAAAGTTTGTGAAAAGAAAAATAGAGAATTTTTTTTTTTAAAAAGTGAGAAAGTAAGAGAGACCAAAAATATAATTAAATCTATATATTGATAAGAATATAAGTAGAGTAATTGTTGAGACTGGGTGCCTTATATAGTAGGACATGGGTTCAACTCTTGAGGAGATTGTGAGAATAAAGTCATTATTATTAGTCCACATGAGTTGGTATATGAAATCATGTGGAAAAATGATTTTTATGTTGAGGTTTATGAATCAACTTAATTACTCTTTAAAAAATATAAAAAAAAAAAGTTATAGCAGTTACTATTTTCAAATCAAAATTATTGATGTTTTACATATTTCAAGTCTTATTAATTATTTTCTTTCCCATATACCCTTGTTTAATAATTATAATTTATTCCACAATGCCTTCCATCATAAATATTAAATGAGGATATTTTAGACTAAATATGTAGTTTGTAAGTAGTATTATATATTTTTTAAGTTGTGTATATTAACCTACAACATCAATAGTTTTGGTCGAAAAATAGTATATTTTATCTTCTAAAGCATAATTTCTCAATTTAGAGTAATTAAATCCTTATTAAAAGTTTGTATTAAAAAGAAAGATATAAGGTTCAACCTACAAGTAAAATAATTTATAAGGAAACAAAATTTAGTAGATGTGCATATCGTTTTATGGGTTAACAATTAGCATATTTAACTGCAAGTATAAAACGAGCTTTTTTGACTCATCTAAACGCACTTATATGACTTGGCCCATTTGACCGAAGACTTATGAAGCCAGGTCCAAACTACACAACATAATAATACACCAGTGATAGATATGGTTCACATTTGAATCGGTCACAACAACTGTTTTGGTCCAATCTTTAATACCAGTTATAGTCATAGATCTAGTCTTCTTGCTAACATCTACTATCATAATTTTTTGGTAAGCAATAGATTCAATGCTTTAAATTTGGTTCTTAGACCAAATTCGTGGTTGAATTAATCAAAAGTCCTGTCTTGTTTTAACAACATTGTTTTTCCCTTATTGAAATTTCACTGGCACCTCACAATTCTTGTATGCATCATAATATATTTTCCTCTATAACTATCGGGCTCTTGCATTTACGTACCCCATTTTCCCTAAGTATACCCCTATAGCCCCCTTTCTACCTCCTAACTACCCGTTATCTCCTTTTCCCTTAAAGATGTACACTCCTTTTGCTTTCTGGAATTAAATATATCTATTCCAAAAATATGTCTCAAGTACTATAATTTATAGTTTTGGAGATATACTTCCAAAATAAATGTTTTTTTAATAAAATATCACTTAGGATTAAGATTGTTTACAAGAAATACAAAAAAAAAAATCATCGATAGAACAAATGCTTATCTTATATCGATGTTTGATAGTCTTATTTTTATCTTATCATTGGAGTTTTGTGTATTAATCAATAACATACAATATTTTGTATTTTCCTTCGTGTGACACTATGTTTTAAGGTATGTTCATGACTGACTTCATCTATTATACACCTTAATTGTAAAGCAAAGCTTTTGATGATGGTTTTTTCGTTTAAGTGCATTCATTCATTTTCTAATACAAGTTTATGTAAAAGACCCTCAATGACTCTTATGTAATTTGATTGGGTTATGATTTGTTATTATCGAAAATGTATTTTTGGAATAACATATACCATTCTAGAAGTGTATCTCAAGAACTATAAATTATAGTTTCAAAGATATATTTTTGGAATAGGTATATTTAATTCCAAAAATACATTTCTAGAAAGAAAAAAAGGGTGTACATCTTCAAGGGAAAAGGGTATAATGGGTAGTTGGGAGGTAGAAAGGGGATATGTTAGTGCACTTAGCAAAATAGAGATGTAAATAGCAAGGTCCTATCCGGATAACTACCCACACAGTAAAATTTATAATAAACGGGATAGGTTATACTTTATATTTTTGTATCATGTTTGGGTAAATTTATTTCATAAATATCTCTAATAATAGAAGAAGAAAAAAATGAAACAAAAATTTTCATAAATAAAAATGAACTTATGCATAAATTAAAAATTATCTTTTGGAAAAACTAATGAGAAAACTTTTACAATTTAACTTAAAGTTTAATGGTAAAAAACTGTCAGAAAATCACAAATCATTGTTTGAATTACTTTAAAATAATTATTTTAAAAATTAACAAGTTCATCATATATAGTAGAATGTGATTGAATGATTGTGTAAAATTTTTTATACTATTAATGCATATAATCTCTTTTTATCTTTAACTTATGTATAAGTTAATTTTAACTTATAGAAAAGAAGAAGAAAAATCTTAGAAGTATTTCTAGAGAAGTTTACCATTCATAATTTTATAGTTATCTTTCCTTTCTTAAACTTCTTTTATATTACTAAATCCCACTTAAAAGTGAAAAATATTAAACTTTTTTTCTTCTTAATTTATCTATGATTTTAGACTTATTGAACGTTATTCTAATTGTTATTGTTACATTGAGTTTTATCCTTACTTTAGGTAGCTAGGTAATACAAAAAATTATGGCTCTTTGCAGAATTTTAAATTCATCTCTAGTGTTTTGTTTGTGCATCTTTTTTTGAGTAAACCCCGAGAGTTAACATACTAAAATTCACTGAAGAAACTGACTTTTGTTCAAAAATGCTTTTTCTATATACGTCATTTTGTGTTTGTGCATCTAAGCATTTTTTAATCATAATTTAATAATAGTTTATTTAAAAGAAAGTTCTTCATAAATTAATGTACAATACCCCATACTAATATTAATAAGACAGCTTCCAATTATATTTAATAATAGTTTATTAAAAGAAACTTCTTCATAAATAAATGTACAATACCCAATACTAATATTAACAAGACAGCTTCCAATTTTATTTAAATCTACAACTTATTAATTAGAAGTCCTGGCAGCATTTTTAACAGGTTAATAGAAGATTTGTATCGTTTAGGTGAGAGGTAACATCGCATGACTGTTCAAAAGTGAGATTTTAAAGCGGAAGAATTCAGTTCATTTGATTTATTTTTTTTCTAAGCTGAAATGAAGAAATAGAAGTGGGAGAAAGATTATTTTATGTGAGATTTCCACGTGACCATATTACGTGGAAAGAGATTGAGACACAAGAGACTTTTACCATAACTCCACAAATTCTAACACAAACTCACCAATTTATTGTCAGTGTCTCTCTTATATATCACCCTCTTATGAGAGAATCTCACACAAAAAAAACTCTTCCCATATAATGTAACAAACAAAAATTCAAATAAATCAACTACCAAAAAAGATTCAAATCAATCAATGCTCAGGGAGTTCATGAAAACTATAATATATCCATATTTCTCTTATAGTGTAACTTATGTACACACACACGAGCATTGAACTCGGATGAGATTTCTGAAAAGGCACTCATCATCACGCTTGAACATCACTTGCCTTCACAAATCTCCCTCTCACCCTTTTTCTAGTATCAGCCCTGGCCTTCCTTGATTCATAGCGAATGTGCTTATCGTACCTGTGCAAAGTTTGATGACACGTATACTTCAAAATAAAGATGCAATGTAATCTTTCTCAAAATAAAATGATGTGCATATTGCCTGCATGTATAGATAGATGAGTTTATGCATACATATTCACTTGCATTTGCCACAATTTCTTTTTATATTATCAACCAATCAGAAATCATGATAAATATAACTCTTAAAATAGTTATTATAAAACTAACAAATTTATTATCCATGTTAATTTGTGAATTTATGATTGGATAACAGTATAATTTTTTTTTATGCTGGCAGTGTATAGACTATTTATTCTATTAAACTAAACATACCTTCGAGTTTTCTTCTTCTCCTTGTAACGCAACATGGCATCCCCTCTATTCTTAGCCAACTCTTCCAAACTAACCCTGGCTGTTAAGGTGCCAACATTTTCATTCCCACCAACAAGATGCTCCATGACTACGACATTGTTGGTGCCATTGTACGGTATGGATTCAAACAGTTTGGACTCTGATGATAACCCACCTTTAGCTTTTTTGTTGTTCTCTTCTTTCTTCTTTGCATGGCTTGATGATGACTGATCCGATTGATTCTGCAATTTTTGTAAAGATTAATAATTCATTGTTCACATTTTCTCTCCAGATTAAAGTTAAAACACAAACATGAAATAGAAATATCTGACAAATAATGAATGAGAAAGCCAAATCATATGGGAACTTTACTGCAATCATTGCATAACAGTTCATAACACAATAAATTGTGGAAAAATTACCCATGTGAAACATAGAGATGGTGGTTATCACATACTCTCTGCACCATCTCACTTGAGAATGAGAAGCATGATTGCATCTTCGGCTTTTAAATGATATGGATGCAGCTGTTAAAGAATGATATGGATATACTTGAGACAATTAAAGTTGGAAGACTCTGTGCGTCTTTAGCAATTAAATCCTTCCGTCCTCTATTGTCCCTCCCCATGTGAAACTCTGTACACTTAATCAAAGCTATGAAGGCCCACAGTTTTGTCAGTATGTACAGATTTCAAAGCTACTAACCCACTTCTACTGCAACTTTCTTTTTCAACATTGATTTCGTTTAAAAAAGAAATCCACAGGTTCATTATAATTAAGGTGTGTCAGAATCTCAATATTTCTCAAAATGATTGGAAGACAAAGAAAACTATAGAGCATTCGCATACTCCATTGACATCCTTAGAGAGCCCGAAACAATGATACACAACCAATATACCTTAGCATCACCCATTCAAAACCATTTCATCACATTCATACCAACATTTGCAATCCAACGACTCTCACTTTATAAAAAGAGACAAGTAGCATACTATAACTTCTTGAACATGCCAGTAACTGTAAATTTGAAGTAACACAAGTGAACTAGTTTCAATTCTGTGGCAGAGAATTGGTAACTCGCAATACATCAAGCTCAAAAACGCACATGGCAAAAATAAAAAACCATTAAGCAAAAAGA
Organism: Glycine max; assembly: GCF_000004515.6. NCBI lineage: Eukaryota > Viridiplantae > Streptophyta > Magnoliopsida > Fabales > Fabaceae > Glycine > Glycine max. Next base: position 4,862,523 of record NC_038252.2, on the reverse strand, counting down.
AATGGCTTACATTTCTTGATAGAATATCAATGTCATCACCAATTGTTGAGTACTTCATATTGTGCTCATCCTGAAATAATTTTGGAACTTCTAGACCATCAAATGTTACAACTCTTGGTTCATGGCAATCTCTTGATTTTTGTAACTGAAAATCCCACACCTGCATGGAAGGAAAAAAAGAAGGAAGAAAAGTAAACAATAATTATGGCATATTTTATGTCTAAGCCACAACTCTTCCATATTTAAACGTGCCAGGACGTTATTGGTTGAACCATTACGCCATAATAAATTCAAACAATTGAGTGTTACATAAAACGACCATATTAGGGACAAACGTAAAATCTCAAACAAACACAAGTAAAACTGAAAAATCATTTTCAAAATTTGCCTGATTCAGCTTTTTTTTTAAAAAAAAAAAATCAGTTCCCAAATAGGAATGGTGTAAATGAGTAAAGGAAGATGTTCGTGCCCACATAGATTTCCTCAATCATGTAAATTTAAAAAGAAAACGAAAGTTAGATACAATACAATGCAAGATGGCACACAATTAAAGGAGGCCGCATCATTTAATGACAAACAATGCAACCTTCCACCTCTAAGCTATTTAATTATTCATCCACGTTGCAATTAAATAATCAAATTTGAAAAGAAAAACAATCACAAACTTGAGTTATTAATTAGATTCATTCAAGTCTTACCTTCAAGAAAAGAAAAATTGGATTCAAGTCTTATCTTCACCGAAGAAAATCTAGCACATAATAAAGTGACTCAAACTTGAAATCATTAAGGGTATTCGGATACAAGCCAAGAAGTGTTTGAGAGCTACTGAAAAAATATACAAGCTAAAAGTTCTTTTAAGAGTTTCTCTACTAGAAATATATAGAGCTTTTTCCGGTAAAGCAGCTCTGGAGTACTTCTAGCCTTATATACAAAACTCTAATTAAACTAGAACAACCTTGTACCAATTGATAATATCGGATTTAATTCTCGTGAATATATATACATGACATAATAATGTGTTTGACAGTATGAATGTGCTTGGTTTGCAGTTGGCAAGCCTCAACGGAGAAGTGCATGTTTGGATAAACGTTACAAACGGAGGTTTGTAGCAAAATGAGTTTTGCAAAAGGATGCTGACCCTTCCTTTTGGAAAATGAATTTCGTACACCATTGATTTAATTTCGAAATTCGTGCACAGCTGAAAACCAAACATCCACTAATTTTTTCTACATTGGAAAGTGAGAAATTCCATCGTTTGCAATGATGCTTGCAAACGGTTCCCAACACACACATAGTTTTTTAAAATCTGGAAGGTGGAATTGCAAACAAACCTGAGGAGGCTGATACGCGGGGTTATAATTCCAGAGAAGATCCCCTGCCTCGGTTCCGTAACCGTTGTTATCGTTACTTTTTCGGGAGTCGAATTCAGATTCGGAATTTGGCAACATAAGCAAAGACGTGAACGGCGTTTGCTGCATCAGCATCTCGTCAACAACAACGACGTCGTTTATGGGGGATTCGTCGAACTTGAGTTGTTCGGCGCCGAGGTCGTCGTTCCTCTGCCGCGCGATTTCCAGCACCTGCTCGTACACCTCATCGCGACCGCCGGAGGCGGCGGTGGGGACCACGGGATCCTGGGCCCGGAAATCGAGGCACAGCGCGGAGACGATCTCCGTGACGGAGGGGCAGCCGGAGAGGCCGTGGAGGCGGTGACGTTGGTGGTGGGAGGAAGCGGCAGCACCGTGGGTTTCCACATCGCAGTGGTGGCAGAGGACGAGGTTGTCGGTGGAGCAGCGGAGGACAGCGGTGTCGGTCTTGCAGGAGTCGCAAATCTGGAAGCGCACGTGCTTGAGGGAGAGGGCGTTGGCGGCGTGCACGTGCTGGTCGCATAGCAAGCATAGTTTAGCGGAATCTGGTCTGCAGAAGAGTATGGCGGGTTTGGAATGGCAGTAATCGCATGGCAACATGGTGGTGAATGGTGAATGGTGATAAGCATGGGAGGAAGCTGAACGCAAAATCTCAATTGTGAAATGGACCAGTGGGGACAACGAGGAGGAAAAGATATTTCGTCACTGGCATGTGCTCTTTTCCGCTACTCCATGCTCTTTTGGGGAGAGTGTCAGATATTTTCTTTGGACTTGGGCCACCTGTTTGGGCCGACCCAAAGGATATCCAGAGGACACCAAACTAGTATGAACTAACTCCCACAGCAAACCAAGGGAGTTGTATGAACTCAAATAGGTTTTTGCACTTTTAATATGAAAAGTATTAGATTTGGTCTTATATCATTACATGTAGAATACTTTATATAAGCATAATAGAAGTTCTCTTGCTTGGATGAAGGTAAGGATGATAAGAAAGGTGGGTGAGTGCGAGTACTACTTTACTTATATTTGTCCTCTTGAGAAAGTTATGACTAAATAAGTATTGTTAGCATACACATTATGATATCTTCGTTGCAAATACTTATTCCAAAACAAATGTCTAACCTATGGAATTGAACCACCTTAACCCAAAATGGTAATATCTCAAAAGTGTTTGGACTGAAGTTCACTACAAGTAACTCAATTGTAAGACAAGTTTGATGCATCATGCAACACAAGAGTATACCTCAAGTTGGAATAAACTAATAGCAATTTACTCTCAAATAGGAAAATACTATTCCATAAGGGGCTTGGGCACTAAACCATCCATCTCAGTCTATCTCAAGGTTTTGTTATAAATATGATCATCATCATTAGTGTTAGCTACACATTATTACCTTTATCATTATTTTGTTAAATTCTTCATGTCTTGAGTGTTGGAGTACCTTGATAAGTACTTAATTTATCTCCATCAAAACTCAATCATATACAAAGAGAGAGAGAACCTTCAGAAGAGAGTCATGAATATCAGATAAAGCTTAAGTTTGACATCCCAAACTAGTCCATTGGCATCGTATTTGGGATCATGATAAACTTAATTCTCACTTTTCATCATGCCGAACACTTAACATTCAATCCAAATGTCTTGAAATCACACCTAAAGGCTATGTGAAAAAAGTGAACTCTTACCCAAAGTATTTATCCATTGACGAAGTTTCACCCAATCACTTTCTCGAATGCTCTAAACAATTTGTGAAGGCATGACTAATAATGGTCTCACTCAAGTCAATTGTAGAGACAAACTTACTTGTCAACTCCAAGCTCAAATATTTGAGCTCCAAAATCAAACTATGGATATAATTCCTCCATCAAACAATGAATTGTAGTTATGTGTCTGATAGTTGGAAGAAATATTATCCCAAGGACACTTACCAAGACCTTAAGGTTACTTCATCAAGAGGAACCCTAATGTATTATTGCAGGTCCCACTCAACACATGTCAAGACCTTGGCTTAATGCATATCAAACACTCAAATGTGTGAGATAGTCAACTCAAGACTCTCGCTTGCCTCCTAATACAATCTAATAGCCTAATAAAACACTCATGATTTTCTAGTGAGGCTTTACGAGGAAGTAATACCAATGTAAAATCTATAAGAAAAATGTACATTATTTTGTATGAAAATTTTAGAGTCCATGTTGCAAAGTGTAATAGTCCAGAGGAATCACACTAGAATGAGAGAAATCCAGAGGTTGTATAGGTAGGAGACTGTACAATTGAGGATAACTTAAAAAAATTAATTAGTATTATTTATACCAACAAAATGCATCAATTCTTCGATAGCCCATTACTTAAGAACTCATCAATTAAGCAAGTTTGACTTGTAGCAATTATGAGATGAATGACCTTTTTTTTGGAAAGTTTTCTAGAAAATAAGTGAGTGATGACACAACACGTTGAAAAGTCTCGTGTTGATTTGTGAGGATAATCATTAATCTTGAAAGCAGTCAAGCGATATCAAAACTGATTGTCGATGTCTCAAAAAAAATTACCTGTAAAAGATTATGACCGATGAAAAAGTTGTGACTAACATAGCGTGTTTTATTATTTTCTTGTGCAAATATTTTTTGCTAACAATAGACACATGTCACAAACAAGATTAATCTTCAATTGAATGTATTGGAATTTGAAAGACACGTATGATCTTTGACCTAAAACACAAAAAACAAAACAAAAATGTTAGATCTAAGATTCAATTAAAAAAAAAAACACTAAGCAAAATATGAGACAAATAAATATTTTTTTTTTCAAATAGCTCATAAAATCACCGGAGTATTTGTTTGCTTCCTGGCGATCCCTTGCAACCCTAGTCTTCGAATTGCCCCATATCACAAACCACATTAAAAAAAGACTACCACGTATTCTTCTCTCTCCGTCTCTCTCTCTCTCTCTCTCTCTCTCTTCACAGTGCCAATGGCGGATCCAATCGCGAAGGCTCTGATCGCGTTTGCGCTCTTAGCTTCCCTCTTGCTGTGTTCGCACGCTTCCTCCGACGTTCCCTTCATCGTTGCTCACAAGAAGGCCTCCCTCAACAGACTCAAGTCCGGCGCCGAAAGGGTCTCCGTCACCATCGACATCTTCAACCAAGGAACCTCGTACGCTCCGATCTACCATGAATTGTTCATCTTTTTCTTCAATTTTCAGTTTTCGTTGTCTTAGATCCCAATTCCCCCATTTGCATGCATGCCCTCATTCCTTTTTGTTTAATTCAAATGCTTGAATTGTGTTTGTGCCACTTGGATGCTGATGAAATGTTGGTGAAAATAAATAAATTTAAGCCGGATCTTGTTTTTTGTTTTGTTTTTCTTAGTGGTATGGGAAATTATGAAAAAAGGGTAATGTTTGATCTACTTTAGAAGAAGATAGAGATGATAAAAGCTAGTGACTTTTGTTTATAAGCAATTTTTTTTAGCATCTGGGTCATATCACTTTTGACTGCATGAGTGGGTAAGTGGGAACAAAGGTGATTTTGATTTATCTGTCTTGATCTGATTTTTGAGGAAATGGAGAGTTCCTGTATGGTTTGGCGATGCTTAATTTGACGTGAAAACTTTGAATTTGGTGGTTTGATTGGGGTCTTTGAAGCCATTTTAGTGGTGCTACTTGTAAAATTGACGAGTGGGTTTTTTCAGATATATGAGAAGTGAGTTGCATGTTGTATTTGCTTAGATACGCACGTTACTCTTTGATTTCAGGTCAAATAATGAGAATGAACACGGAAACAACAAATAGTTGCATTTGATTTGACACATGTTGCCTATGAAAAACGTTAAAACAAACACGGTGTTAGTTTTCCCCCGTACTTGTTAAGGATGGTCTGGAGGACAGTACCAAATGCATAATCTCTTCTCTTCGTGTGTTTTATAGGATTGTGTTAATGACTGTGTCAATCCATAAGATAGGTCTTTGTATGCTGTCACTTCTGTTGAATCATGGTTTTATTTCCAAACTTACGTAAACTAGCCTTCTAAATTGTAATTCCCTGTCCATTTGTAACTTGTTGAATTGTTAAATTTAGGATTTTCAGTTATTTAAAAAAGAACATCTTATTGTATGGTATCTATTTTTATTTTGCAAATTATTTATTTGTCCATTTTCTTCTGTTTTTTTTAAAGGACGGCCTATGATGTAAGCTTATCAGACGATAGCTGGCCAAGTGATGCTTTTGATGTAATCAGCGGTAGCACTTCAAAGTCATGGGAAAGGCTTGATGCGTGAGTTTCCTATAACTTTTTTGCTACTTGAGGTTACCTCCTTCTGTTTCTGCTCTGCTGCATTTTAGTTCATCCCTTTTTACAAACAAGTGCTATTTTCAGTGGTGGCATCCTTTCTCACACATTTGAGCTGGAGGCAAAATCAAAGGGAGTATTTGCCGGTGAACCAGCTGTCATAAAGTTCCGTGTTCCCACAAAGTCTGCTTTGCAGGTTAATATCTGTTGGAATTGTTGTCTATTTTTTATTTTATTTTTGGTCAGCAACTTGTTTCTTATTGTAGTAGTTTTTTTTCCTATTAGGAGGCATATTCAACTCCCATATTGCCTTTGGACGTTCTTTCTGATAGACCTCCTGAGAAGAAGTTTGAATGGGTATGTTTCCTTATACTTTAACTTGACAGTTACATGAATCAGTATCAATTGCTTATGTTGACTGGCATGTTACTTTTTGTTTTCATGTATTCTACTTGGTTGGACCGACATCTCAGGCTAAGGTATGGACAATTATTTTATATTAATATATTCTCTATAGTTGCAATCATCAAAACTTGCAAATGACATAAGTTTGAATTAGCATGAGGGTTGCGTATTTCAATAGTTAAATTTGCATGTCTTTGTTCAAGCATGATGAATGGGGTCTCATTCACCTTTCTGGTGCTTGATCCATTCTTGTTAAATGGATGATTTGATAAGTTGTGTTTAGTGATGACCCTGAAAATAAAGTTTATCTGTTTTTTGCTTAGTTGTGCATTTTTCTCTTCAGATAGAAGTGTTATTCATGAAGAAAATAATGCAATCGTTAATACCTTTTCAATGATATTCTTTGCAACCACTTCCTAGATGTATCACTGTAAAGTCACTACCTTACTGTCAAACTTTTTTTGTCCACAGAGGTTGCTGGCTAAGTATGGATCTCTAATCTCAGTGATCTCCATCATGGTCCTGTTCGTATACTTGGTAGCTTCACCATCAAAATCCAGTGCAAAGGGAAGCAAGAAGAAGCGTTAATCATTGGCAAATTAGTGCATTTGCAATCAGACACTTTGGAGGCTAGATCATGATATTCTGATGGTGGTCAGTTTTTACATAGTTGTTGGACCTTTTTGAATGAATGGTTAAATGAGTTAGTGAGAGAACAAATTAATTTCTTGACGGCATAGCCTAAACAGTTGTTTTTGGTTCTCACTGGACGGAATGTATCTTTTAGCTAGCAAAAGTATATTTTCTTAATTACCTGATCTCAGCTATTTTGGATTGAATGCCATATATTCTGATGACCTCTTAAGTTCTATTTCCATGGTAAATTATTTGCCACTTCACCAAATCAGTTTTTTGCAAGCATATAGCATGGCCATGGTAAACTTCAGAGGCCCTCAACCTTCCTCTTTATCTCTTTCTATAATCTACTTACCATTACCTTCCACTAGAGTTTGAACCTACTACTTCCTTTCTTGGTAGCTGATTTTTGAAACATTAGTGATCCAACAAGTATGTGCATGTTTTTCGATTAAAGTTTGCAAAAGTAATTCAAGTCTTGCTTTTACAAAACAAACTGAGTTTTTAGGCAAAATTTTCATGTGCAAACAGACTTTTAGGGGTAACCAAGCATACCCTATAATAACAAGAATAAAATGGGTTTACTCTCCAAACTTAGTTTTGGAGCTCCCCAAATGGAAAACCAAACATACCCTATAATAACAAGAATAAAATGAGGTATCGGGTAAAGACAAAAAGAGACCTAACCTTTTTTGTTTGAACTCTGAAGTTTGTTCTCATTGCGTGTCTGTATTTTGCTCTTGCATAGGGTTCTACCTGCTTTTTCATTTTTGAGAAGTTGGTTAAAATCTTCTACTTTTCGAAGATCTTGCCATCCAAATGAATTGTCTTGTTTCTGTTGGCTGTCCTGAGAAATACAATCTTGATGTAAGAAAAATTGAAATAAACAATGTTATGTCATGCAAACAACCCATCTTTCTTGGGGACTGATAACCCTTGAAGTATTTGATTACCGAACATAACTTTGGTCCAACAAGTTTTCATTGACGAAGTAGGGTAGAAAACTAGGATTTAAATACAAGTATAACCGTTAATTACGACGGCTGAGAAGTATATTTTGGGATCACACAATTATATTTCGCAGGACCTTTTAACCATTAATAATAAAACACAATGCCATAAGAATTGAAAATTACCTGAAGTGAATTTCAAATTGTGTATCGTGAATCACGTGTGACATATGCAGTGGTGTTTCGACCCACGTAAGGAATGGAAAGTACGCACATTGTCAATGCGCTACAATATAAAGTTTTTTTTACTTGACACTTTTTTGTTTTTGACAGAGTGACCTCACGCACTGTTAATATATTGAATTACTTGAAGTATATCTAGATTATGTGCTTGAAATAATCAACATGTTAACTACCAAAAAGAAAATCAACATGTTTTATATCTCAACAAATTTGTTGTAATTACTATAAAAGAAACTAGATTGGTGGTATCTAAAAGAAAGAAAGAAAAGTTAAACGGAAGATATTTTTAAGACATGAAATTTGACAAGAAACGATTATCTCGATACTAATATCAATAGCATTTGGAGAAAAAAAGTTTCTTATGGGAATTTTAAGAAAACTACAAAAATTTGTGTGATGTACTAATTATGTTTCATACTTTGTTTCTAATATTAGAATTATCTGTGCCCTCATTGTATAAAAGATAAAGAAATAGTCCTTCAATAAGGGATTAACAAATCACTAGCAGTTATAAACACAAGAAACTCCTACTTGGTTCTATGTTTCGGATGTGATTTTTCGTACTGTGGATGTAATTTTCAAAAGCTAATAATCCTGGCTTGTACATCCTAAAGGTATTTTCTTTCTTCTCAATGAGTTTCCAAACACTATTAGTATTCCACTTTCTAAAGGCTCATTGATAATAGAAATTGTTGCCTCAAAATTAGGATAGAGAAATTCCAAAACAAATTTTTTCTAATTATTTAAAAGAACGTATCGTTCGATATATTATCCAAGTATTTAACGTCTAACACTCTAACTAAACAAAGACTATTACTAGTTGGATATATATATATATATATATATATATATATATATATATATATATATATATATATATATATATATATATATATATATATATATATATAACAATTCCTCACCTTATAAGATGTTTTATTCAACAATTTCTTTTTATTAACAACTGATAGTAAAGCAAACTCAATTATCTAAAAAAGATGTTAAAACTGTGGTCTCAAAACAATTTTTTGCAAGATGACGAGCTTTATTTTCTTTGATTTTGATACTATACATACAAAAGGAGAAAAAATTCCGAATCACTAGGGTCAGTCTAATGATGAAAGATTTGGGATAAAATGCATAAAATTTTAGATTTAAACATTAGTGTGACCATTGAACACCAGCAAAAAAAGAGGGAGAAAAAATCTGTTACCAAAGTTTTTAACGACAGTTTTGGCAAGAAAAAACAATTACAAATCAAAATTTAAGACAAAAGATCCACATACTAGAGACCATCAAAATAGTCGCTTTAGTATCTGGATTAATATGCCCTAGAATCACAAATCAATAAACATTGATGAAAAGAAAAGAAACACTCAACTTGTTCAACGTAAAGCTGTTCGTTCATATTCAAAATCCTTTGATCCCAACAACTCCCAGTAAATTTATATCTCTATAATATCTCAATACCTTTAGTAAACTCTGATCTTGTTTCTTCAATACCTCAAAAACTTGAAGAATTTTTTTAATATAATAAAAAGACAGGCTAATAACACACTTTATAATACATTTTTTTGAAGACATATTTTATTATTAGTTGAAATTTATTAAAAATTATAATTTTTTGAAAGTTTCACATTTTATTTAATGAGCATTTATCTTGATTTTCTAATTTTTAATAATCTTTTATCAATAATAGAGTGCCTGTTAATTATAATAAAAACTAGATTGCCTCATGGTTTTCATTATAGAAAAAGAATGGCCGGAAGATCCTCTTAAAAATTCTGAAAATTATTTTTCCTTTTAAATAATAATATCCATATCAGGACACTTAAAACCCCCAAAAAGTTATGAGTTTATTCTTGTTAACATTGATCAATTGAGATTATTCACAATAGAGATAAATATAACCAAATTGTTTTTTTTTTCAATCAAAAATCATAATTATTAGGATAATAAATTGGAATTAGCCAATTTTTCTGTTATTTTTTTACATTGATCACGAATAAATAGTTATCTCATCATGAATAATACATAGGAGGATAGTTACATGAATTACGACATCATACATAAGCGATAAAATCATGGTATTTACATCTTGAAACCATTGTTTTTCAAGTTCTCTCAAGTCTTTTTGAATGCTTTTGCAATCCATTTGAATGCCTCTGGATACTCTTATAATAAGGATTAAATTTATAGGATAGGACCTTTCCCTCTTTCTCTGCGTGTAAACAATTTTAAGGACATGCTCTTACAACGTTACTTCGTGTAGGTAAACTTTACAACGGTTTAAATCTCACTGGTAGCACCTTGAGACTAAGGTCACACCTTTACATTTAGAGCCTGTTTGGATGCATCCTAGAAGAGCTTCTAGGAGCTTCTTTACTAGCATAAGCTCTTTACTGTTAAAAAGTGGTGTTTGAATGAATAATAAAGCTTCCGGATAAGCTCTTCTCCTAGAAGTTCTATTAGAGAAGCTCATCCAAATAGACCCTTAAATTACTTTATCATATCCCATAGGAACAATCAAATTCGATGTCCACACAATGAGGGAGACTCTAGATGAAACTATGATGGAAATGGAAAGGAAGAAATTGTTCAAAATCGATATTTGAGGTCAATTTAAGGAATATTCACAAAATTGAAAACGAAATATTTAAAGCTTAAAAAATCATGTCTTTTACGGTCATTTGAAAGATGAATGCTACGACTAAAGAGCCCAATCTAAGTCACTTGACACCAAACTCAGAAAACTGTTGATTAGAATGGGCTCAGAAAAATACAAAAACCTTTGAATGAACTATGAAGCTTGCTATGAATTAAAATGTGAGAAGCTACTCCGTCCCATTTCAGCTACTATACTAATTAATGCAGTTTGATTGGTATGCATTTATTGTTGGCCACTCTTCAAAGATGGAGACTCGAATAATTCACAAGGTGTTTACTTAATCATACACACTTCAACCACAAAATATGTGAATCAACTGATATGGAATTGTTTCGCTTTAATTAAATGTTTTGGATTCGAATCTTAGATACATAACTGTATTGCATGCTTTGGGAAATTTTTTATCATATATAATAATTCTATTTGACTCAAACAAAATTATTTCTAATAAAATAAAGTATAATTTAAACCAAAAAAATTATACACACTTCACATCAAGATCTAACCCACTTCCTCACTCTCTCTCTTTCTCCGGTTACGATCTTTTGAAGTAAAAAATATTAAATAAATAAGACCAAACAACCTGTTTTGATTATTATATTTTATTAGATTACTACAAGAAAAAAAATGAACTTTCCCAAATATGGGCGCATATTTAACTAAAAATGTAAGAACACACTAGAGGAAAAAAAGATGCAGAGCAGACATGACATGTGTATTATGAAATATATAGCATACACTCAAATTTTTACAATAAAGTATTGTTCCAGTATACAACACAAATCGAAAAGTCAAATTCTAAACAAAATTATAAATTATTATACATCATAATAATTCCAAAACTAGAAATCACTGAAAGTTCTTTCCATTAGCTTCCGAACCACTAGTGGATGGCACGGCCACTCCTGGCGCTACAAAATGTGAGATACCTTCCGAGATGTTCTTAACTGCTTTGTCAAAATTAACAAAACCCATGAACCAAAAATCATGCCCATCCACCGTTACAACCTGAATGTACTTTTCTGATGGGTTGTCCCTCATGGTCACTGGGTTGACCATTCCAACCTTCCCCAAAGGCACCATTACCTGTTACACAATAACACAATTTCAAGTCATTTCACACACCAAAATGGACTAATTAATAGCTTCTCTAATAATTCATTTCAGGGTAAAAGGTGTCAAGTCTCTCAAAGATTTGATCAAATTTGATTTTAGTTCTTATATTTTTAAAATCGTAGTTTTAATTCTTAGATTTTTGAAAATGTGATGAATTTTGTTCATGATCAAATAAAAATGAATAACATGTTTGGATTGTGAAGTGAGCCAAAATCAATTTTGAAATCATTGTTACTGTGAAATAATATACACTGAAAAAATTATGGTGACCCCTGATTTTGAGGTAGCCCCATTAAAGTATATCCAAACATGTTGTTAAAGACGAAATATTCCACATTTTAGAATTACGAGGACCAAAATCACAATTTTTAAAAACATGAACTAAAATCAATTGATCAAATCTTAGAGAGCTAAATCTCATTTCACCCTTCATTTAATTTAATCTGCAAAAAGGAAATAAGCTTTGATAAGGTATTTTGACTTAAAATAAGTACCTTGTAGTATGTCCAAGTTTCTTGGCCAGAGGGTGCAGTGAAACACAATGGGCGATCACTGCAAAACGCTACATGAATATTGGACAGGTAAAGGGTTCCTGCAACAGGACCTGTTGATGTTGAAAGGTAACAAGCAAAGCTCTTCTTGAGCTTCTCGTTTGGATAGGTTGTGAATGTTTGCTTGTAAAGGGACTCAAATCCACCCTCTGATATTGCTTTCACAGTCAGATTCATCTTCCCCAGTGCAGCTGAAGACACTGATGGACCTGTTTTAACTGCAAATAACGGTAACAAACCAACAATCACATCATGTGAAATAAAAAAGAGAGGTACATTTAGCTACCTTTCCCATTTTCTTAGCCACATGACATTTATCCCATCAGAATTTCACTTAATTTGAATGATAAAAGTTTGTCTTAAAGGTTAGTGGATTATTATATTCTCTCAAATTTGGCGAAAAATACTCTTTTTAATTCTTTCAAACTGATTTTTATTTTTAGCGGTTTAGATAGATAATTTGTAGCGATTTTTGCCCGTATAAAAGATTAAAAAGATTTTTTTTCAAAGTTGAGGGACTATATAACAAATTTAGATTTAATTTGAGAAACAAAAACAAAAGTGATTTAATTTGAAGAATTAAAAATATATTTAAGTCAAATGGTATGGGGTTATGGTTTTAAAAAATTGGGCTGCTAAAATAAAACTTCAACTCTAACTGGTACACAACACCAAAATTACTTAAAACGAAATGCATCTAAATTTGGTCTTTCTCCAAAAGATGAATATTTTTTCAGTACATATATCATTCTAATTCATGATATTATATGGAAAACCAAATTAATTTCTCACTTTTAACAATTTGATGTTGACATCTAATAACATCGAGACTGAAAATATAAAGTTGGTATACTGGTGATGGGAGAATGAAAGAGGTTGAAGAAGTAATAAGTTCCAATCATTCCCTTAACAAATTAATTATTAATATTTACTAATAAAAAAAGCATAAAAGCATTAGACTAAATTTGCTATCTTCTATTGATTGTTCCAAGTTTCAAGTTTGGATTAATTAGGAAGAAATTAATAGAGTAGTAGCTAGGAAGACTCACGGTTGTGCCAGACGTTGTGTGCGGTGGCTTCAGCTTTTCTGCTCCATGAATCGAACATGTTGAGGATTGACTCCATGGGACTGTTGCTTGGTTTGTCAAGGGTGCTATGTTGCACGTAGGGATGATGATGCTGGTCATGGTAGTATTGAACTGGTTGAGGTTGTAAAGCTGCTTTTTTGTTATCTGGGTGGCTGCTTGGAATAGCCGGAGTGCCCATTATGTGAGTTCCCCAATTCTCAGTCCCAACTTTGGGTGGAGAAGATGCTTCTGGAAATGATTGGTTTTTCTTGTTGCTGTTGGTGTTCATCTTGGATTGTGCAAGAGAAAAGTCGTAGAATTGGAAATTGATGAGATGAGAAATAAGGTGTTTGTTTGTGGTTTGGTTGAGAAATAAGTAGTTGAGTTTGGAAGGCAAAGTATTAGGCGCTTACGATCAATAAAAGTCCCACACCGACTACCGTTATGCTTAGCCGTGTATTGCAAAATAGACGGCTTGTGAATTAAAATGTTGAATTTTGGTATAGACTATTATAGAATCAAAATTCAACTGAACACTCGTATCCCGTGATTTTTTTATCTGTTTAGGAGATTGAATTGAAATATATATATTTTTTTATTTGTGAGAATTGTAAAAACACAGTGTGAGAAGTATGAAATATCAAATACTCATTATTAATTTATTTTTTTGACAGAATAAACTTTGCATTTTTTTAAAACTATATTCATTATTCAATACGCAACTTTGTTTATTTTCTCTTATTTCCTAACGTATTGAAAAACGGAATATTTTCTGTAATGTTGTCTATGTTTTCTTTTTAACATGGATCGCATAGACGCATATGTATTTCTACACTAAAATGGTATAATACTTTTTTATATTAATAATTTAATGTGTATTCTATAATGAATTAGGTGGTGACTTCTTTATTTTTTTTACAAGAGAATCAAGTTACTTTAATTATAATAGTTATGTATTTTGTGAATTCTAAACCATCAATTAGTGGCATAGCCAATCCAAAATAAGATTTGTGAGAATATCTATAATTAAATATTCTGATTAAAAAAATACTAAGAGTAGCAATTACATAAGCAGCAACGTTGACTTGGTACGTGACGAACAAGGCTGTCCCTGTCCAACACATACATTCAGTTTTGGTCGTCTTCCCAATTTCCTTTCTCATCCAGAAAAATAAAAAACCCTTGAATTGATGCCTTGATCCCAATTCCACACATAATGAGTAATTACCAGAGAGCACCCCAAGATCCCTATTATCCTCCTCCAGGTATATAATAATAAAACCATATTCTCTTTTTCCAAATTCTTCTACTTTTCAATTTATCTTTGTTTTCCCAATTTCAATATGCTACACAGGCTATGCCCCTCCTTATCCCCCACAACAGGGTTACCCGCCACCGGGTTACCCGTCAGCGCCGCCGCAGCCTCCGCCGGGGTACTCGCCGTACCCGCCGCCGCCGCAGTACGAAGGTTACCAAGGCTATTTCAATCAAGGGTATCCTCCTCCACCTCCTCCCAATTACCACTGCCACCACGTTCAGCATGATAACCCCGGTTTTACTTCCTTCTTCCAAGGCTGGTACATTTTTCTTCTTCCTTTTTTTTAATTATACTTTCCTTGTTGATTATTATATTAGATTTAGAGGAGTATTTTTTTATTATTTTTTTTCGAGGTGTTACTTTCAAATTCAAATATACATTTCTAAAATCCAATGGGTATAAAGCACTTAGAGTTCAATCCCGGCATAATACACTCTTGGGGAGGGATTAAGAACTTTAAGTATGACTAAGTCTTAGATCAAGGTTTAGACCCATAATCGGTCTAATGGATCAAAGCTTGTGGGGATACCTCAAAGTTCCAATGGGGAGTCAAAGGCCCTAATTAATAGTGGTTGAACCAAATGGTTGAACCAAAATATATATATACATTTCTAGAACCCTGGAGGTTATGAATTCACATGATGTAAGTAATATTCTTATTATGTATGAAAAAACATCTGATGAAAGAGGTAAATGGATTTAAGTATATCTGGAGATTAGTCTTTGGCTTCTGATCGAGGGATACCTTTGTTCCTGGAAAAAGAAATTTAACATTTCCATACCAATTTCTTCCCCTTTTTTAAATTTTAATCTAATGGTTTAAGATAGCATAATTTTGTTGTAGAAGATTAATGAAGAAAATAAATATTGAAATCCAAGTTCAATGAAAAACAAGAATTTGACTCTAGCATTACATTAAAAAAAAATATTTCTGACAAGTTTCTGTAAATGAAATATCTGATTGATGACTTACTAATTAACATAGATAGAATCAAGGCACCCTCATAGGATCTCAGCACCACTCAAGGTACTCAAAGAATGCAACATTGCTGAACCAAAGCATCCCTCCCTAAAATACAAACATATAGAATTCTCTACAGTACAAACAGATAGATGAATAGGTGCTCCTGTATTTTACCACCATAATAAGTAGAAACCCTTGTAAACTCCTTGTAGAATTAGAAACTGACTATTGTTAGTTATTGGATCACCTTTCAAGTGTTGTCTTTGTTCCTTCCATCTTTCCTTTTTTTTCTTTTCTTTCTGCACAATGAGTCGATGATGCTGAAGTGGAAACAAATTACCATTGCTATTTGTTCAATAACCTTTTGGGCAGGGTATTCCTCTAAGGTTTCGGTTTCATATACTTTCCGAAGAAAAAGAAATCTCGATATTATAATTTTGCAGACAAGGTGCCAAATGTTTACACTGATGGTCTGATTATAGAATCAACAGAGAAAAATATCTGAATAAGATAACCCTATTCTATAGTGGGGTAAGTTAATCCAATTCAACATAGAATAAACTCTCTAAATGGAAAATAATCACAAATCAAAAGCCCTAATTTCAAAATCAAATCCTAAATTAAATTTGTAAAATCACTTGCCCATTTTACCTCATTCCATGGAGTGAGAAGATTTCTCCTCCAAAAAGTCTAAATAGATAATGATCCAAGAAGGCATAATACAACTGATGAAAGCCATCTTTTATCCATGTAGCATTCAATGAAGGATGTTTCTTCGACTCACATGGTAGTGGGGGAAAAGGGTAGTGGAATAGCTGATGTATTCATCATCCGAATCAATCTATATCTCATTTGACAGCCGAGGAATGAGGAACAATAGGACTCTTGGGAATCTAAAGAGGCCTAGGACCAGCAGAAACAATTGAAGACAACAAGGATGGATAAAATATGCCTCTATATGGTGTTAGTTTCTCCTCTTTGAAAACAAGATTAATATTTATATTGCTAGGCTAATCAAGTAAATATGCATTAGACATGTACTTAAAAAATATTTCCTGAGAATAAAACATTCCTAGGAATGCTAATTTATGAATAAGTGGACATAAAGCTTTCCCACCTTCATAGGTGGGAGTAAAACTTTCACATAGTAATTGAGTGTATAGTTACTATATTTTCCCATGGTAATTGACGGTATATGTATATTATTTTTAGCAAAATTGAACAATAACCAAACACATTTTATAAAATTTTCCAGGAATCCTATTCCTGGAAATTTCATGCTCAGGTATTTTAATTGGGAATAAAAGATGAAAGATTCCTTGTACCAAACGCCACTTTAGGCTAATGTTTAGGTTGAAGGCAAATCATAACATAGTCACTCACATTAAAACTTTGAGTCCAGCGATGCACTCTAACAGTAACTTTATAATTGTTCCTACTCAATGCAAGTTATCTCTAACATTGGAATGTTAATCATAGATATGAGTAGCAAAAGACTTGGCAAAACGTGAAGGAACAACACCCAGCAGGCTAACAGAGAATGTACACTAGGAGATATACTATTAGATGCCTAAATCATATACCTCCTTGATCAATTGAAATAGTTTCTACTTTCTAGTATGTTTTGATTTATTGATTTCTTGGTCTAAATATAGGAAATAAGACAACTGTATGTATAATCATCATAAAACTGACATTTTAGCTTGACCAATGACACCTGTACTGTACTTGTCCATGGAATCCATAGATGTATCCCTCACTTCACATCACCTCGGAATAACTTTTTATAAGTCCACATGTGACAAGTCATTGTACTGTAAAATTTGATAACAATTCTTTCAAACTGGGTATTACATGAGACCAAAAGTATTCTGGAGATCTAAAACAAAATCCTTTGGACAACCATGTCCTCTCTTTTGGCTACACCTCCTGTTGGTCAGAATGATTAACCTGGCATCAAACCTGTAGTTTCTAGAAATACATCAACTAGATATTGAATTTCTGGAAGAAAAATGACAAGTAGAATGGAATGACTATAGCTAAATTTTCTTTAATCATTGAAGTCAACTCCCACTATTATATTACTTCATTAATTCCATATTACACTATAAAAGCAGGTGACTTGAACCATTAGATTAAAATATAATCTAAGGTTTGATTTGCTCAAAAGTTACATTTTGCTGATGAGCTTAACCTCATTTTTGTTTTAAATGTAACTCTCAAACTTTTTTTGGGTGTAACAAAGCATGACATTTGAGTCATTTGTTAAATTTATTAATCCAACGCCAGGTTTATGTTTAAAGAACTTTCGTCCAAGGTGTAGGGACTGGGGAGAAGTATTTCATATGACTACAAGCTTTCCTCAATGTGCAGAAATATCATTTGCTTTTCTAACATGTCATTAAACAAAAGGAAATTTGTTATCTTTCAGCTTGAGAAATCAACTTTTTCAATTAAAAAATCCTATGAAATCCTTTTTTACTTTCCGTGTTATATTGCTTGTCCTTTTTGGTTCTAAAGACTAAGATTCCTTTGTTCTTTTACATGTGCAGCTTGACAGCAATTTGCTGCTGTTGTTTGCTAGAGGAGTGTTGCTTTTTCTGATAATCATATTAAAAGTTGTATCTGCAGTTTGGTGTACTTGGTTGGTTATGGCTCTCTGGATAAATGTTGCTCTAATTGTCTTACTCATATGTGCGGGACCTGGCAAGTGTTAGTCATTCTTGTAACTCTTAGTCTTTACCGTTGCCCTCACTCATTTCTGGGTTGTTCATACATTGTGATTTCATCTTTGTATGAGTGCATAATGTATATTGGAAATTGTAAAAAACAGTCATTTTATGTGGAATAACAAACTAATATACTAGTCTTACAAGGCTTGAACATGATTGCTTCTAATGAAGTATACCTATGATTTAGACCAAAAAAAGTTGTGGTTGAAACAGTGTGTGTATATATAATTTAGTTTTAGTCCCCTGTCAATAACTAGGAATATGTTTTCTATGTAATTTCAGAAATTAAAAACACAATTTAAGTAGAGACTAATTTCAATGACAATATATTAAAGCCTGCATATTACAAACAACTGTAAGTTTGCTATTTTTATAAATGAAAAGCATATCTTGGAAACGCGTATGTACTGGACAAATGGTAGATTGGCACCACTTCAACATAGGAAGCTGAGTTTGAAACAGGCAACTTCAAGATGAACATTAGAACATTGAATTGGACTGTGAACAAATAAACCAGTTTATAGATTCTGAAGCTGGCCTTTGAATCAGTTTGGCAGTTGTTACGCAGACCCACCCACCACAATTGCTGGTACATCCAATATAACAGCATGATTGTGCAATCCGTAAGTGATCCATATATTATTAAAATGACGTTCTGACCAACTAAACTAATAGGTCAATTATGCTAAAAATAAGTAATGCCGTTACATGTAACATTAAAATTTCTAATGTATATTTAATGTCCATATAAATTTATATTATAAATTTTGTAATAATTAATTTTGATTTAATAATTAATTTGTTTACATATATAAATTGTAAATAAAAATCATAGGTTTATTAACATAAATCTACTAATGTATTTTTTGATCTTATTATAATTAATGTTGATCTAATAATGTATTTTTTACATATATAAATTTTAAATATAAATCATAGGTTTTATAAAAATTCATATATGTAAACATATTAATTATTATATCAAAATTAATTATCATAAAATTTATTATCTAAATTTACATGCGCATTAAATATATATTAGAAGTTTTAATATTATATATAATAACATTAATTATTTTATAACAATTGATCTATTAGTTCGGTTAGAGTACTATACTACCTAGATGGATCAACTTAAAATCAAACTTAACTCTCGAATGTTCAAACTTTTTTTTGTTAAACATTAAAAAAAAAATCTTACATAAGTCACTTCATTTCACATTCATTAAAATTTGCAGCCGTTCACTCAAATATACTCTCAATTTATGATGATAGATGGCTCTGCCTCAAGACTAGCGTATTATTAATTATACTCTTTTACTTTTTTTTCCTGGTGAATGGGGATTCATATAGCGCATTATTAATTATACTCATACTTTTCTTTGTTGAATGGGGAGGGGAATTAGTTACCCAAATTATACTCGTACTTGAGCACAAGGAATTGAAAAAACAATCAATTTATATAACGAACAAATAATAAATACTATTAATTTGATATTCGAAAGTTGTAGATAACCTAAACTATTTAACAAAAATGAGTCAGAACAGTAGTTGATGTTCATGGAAGCTTTGTTCATGAACTTTACTTTCCCAGCAAGGGAATTGATCTTTAATTCTTAAATATATGTTTCAGCTGAGAAAATTATGTTCAACATGGATGAAGAAAAACTCTTCAGCTGTGACAAGAACATGAAGAAGTGTAAAAAAGAAAATTCACTCCAATTATCACATGGAGGGTGAAATTAAGTACTTGCATATGGTATTCAACAAGTAGATAAAAGGCGAAATACCCACTCTAATAATATACGTAGTAAAAAGTGGCATTATGGAATAATAACTAGGAGAAAAAGCAATCTAGCATATGTATAAAACTAGCAAAATGCAAGTTACAAAACACTACACCCGGCTAAAATTGCATTAATCAGTCAGCCCTAAAAGCAAAGTACAAACTTCTGAATAACAAGAAATTAAATGACCTAAAAAATGCACCTATAGAGTCCATACATATTCAGGTGCATCTTTCCTTTTCCCAGCCAATGTACGATACAAATACATCTTCTCTACCTTCTGCCCATCTTCCAGACTACAATCTTCTTGCTCGTTTTCATTGAAGATCTCCACATTCAACCTCGGCATCTTCTTTGCTAGCAACTTGCAGGCTCCGACGGTCACTTCACAGGACGACATCCAAAGGGATCGCATTGTTTCATACTTCCCTACGTCCGTCAGAAGTGCCACATTGCCAAAAGGGCAGTCTCTAATCTCAAGCTTCCTAAGCTTCTTGCATCCATTCAACACATAGAGCATTCCCTTGTCGCTCTCCCCAGCAAATGCAATGGACAGCATTTCAAGCTTCTCAGCGTACATTCCTATGTAAAGGAAAACCTGGTCGGTCAATTGCCCCGAGAGGGATAGGCGCCTGAGTCGCCTGCAAGACTGAACAATTGCGCCAAAACCTTCGTCCAGTGGCTGCATTGTATCAGGGTCGGGTTTTGTTGCATCAAGGATACACAGCCTGAATCGGATAAAATTTGGGCAGTTCTTAGCCACCGTTATGAGTGCAGCATTTGTCATCTGGTGGCAGAAATAGAGCAATGAGTGAAGCTTAGGGCAACCCATTGATATTGCAACCAGCCCTTTTTCTGTGACGGCTGCTGGATTTCCAAAGGGAACAGATGGAAACACCCTCAATTCTTGCAAGTCTTTACATGAAGTAGCTACAACATCAAGTCCTTTGTCTCCAATGCAATCCATTATCTGCACAAGTCTAAAAATTATTGATATTCACCAATATAAGAATTAACAAATAAAAGGAAAAAGTTTTGAATTTGATAGATTTACCAATAAGCGCTGAAGTTTCACACAGTGACGAATCAGTTTTATCAGATCACTACCCTGAATGCCTGCTGCATAGCTCAAGTTCAAGGATGTTAAGTTCGGGCAAATAGGATATATTGCTGCAAGACAATGAGGAGCAACTTCCAAAAATCCTGACAAACTGGTTATGGACTTGCGCTTGAGAATGGTATTCTTAAGCTTTATGTAGGCCTCTGATTCTGGATCATGGACAAATGATCCAATACCCAAATCCGATAATTGAGGTGCTCGCATCATTATCCTTTGCAGTGCATCAAAGGGCACTGAACGATTCAGCTTTAAACTCTTCAGGTAAGGAGATCTGGCCACAAGTCTCTCTAGTGCTCCCAAACTAACCTCTCCTTTAAGGCAAGCAAAATTAAGTGAAACAAGTGATGTGCAGTTGTCAGGAAAGCAACTTAGCCACTGGCCTTTGTGATCTTCAACCTCATTTTCTTGCAGATCCAGCTCCCTAAGAAACCTGCATTTCAAAACAATTATAACACACAATCAACATTTGGGAGTCAAGAACACATACCGAACATCCTACACACCATTCTCAATCAGAAGAATAGAATCATCATCATCATTCATCCTTAACCCCACACATAACACATACAAACAAGATACTATTTTGAAGCTTGAAACTGTCTCAAGCAAAACTTCTCTACACATGAACAATTCACAAATCGACTATAAACTAAAGTAATAACAGATCAAACTCTCAAGACCCTCTTGAGCTCTAGATTGCCAACAAACCTTGACATCTACCAAATGCCAAGTTCAAAGGTCATTCATTCAACCACTTTGCCCAACCAATTAAACTCAATAATCAACCGGTAGCTACAGAGAGTACAACCCAATAATCAACTTCAAAACAATAAAAAAAAACTTGAAATTTGACAGCACAAGAAGACAAAGACAAAACCAATCTGAACATACGTCCAACTATACAACCTCCAAAACACAAGCAGCAGGAAACCATCAAAATTGTACAACAAACAAAACCCACAAACCAAAAAATAAGTTGTGCAACAAACACTTACATCTACTCCAACAACACAGGATTGAACACAACAAACAAATCATTCTCACCTGCAATTTGCAGCTAAAGCAGCAAGGCCATCAGTGGAGAACCCTTCACAGCTAACAAGAACCAAAGACTTGAAGTGTGTGAAAGACCGAGAGAGTAGCTCCAGGCTCTCATCCGAGACCACCATCCTCTTGAGCCTAAGCTCCTCCAAGCCAACCTTGTTCTTGGCCAGTGCCTCAATCCATGGATGCACAAAGCCACCCCAATCATAAGGCACCAAACTGAAGTCAGCAAAATGAGGCTTTCCCTTCAAAGTCAAAGACTTTAGACCAGGAAACCTCTGGATCAACCTCTCCGGAGTGATGGAGTAACAGTTCCCTATGAACACCCTTTGCCTCGTACACCTCTCTATCCTGTACCAACTTTTACACACCAAAGACAAAGCATTTCGGTCACTGTGTGACACCACATAGTCAAATATGTGCTCTATTACCTCGTCCGGGAAATAATTCATCATCTTTTTTTTTCTTTTCTCTCACTCAGTGATCCTAGCTCACTAATTTTCCAGGAAAATTTTCATACTCCAAAAGGGGAAGGGGATAGAAAAAAAAAAAAAGCAATCTCAGAAAGGTAAAGCTTTCAAATTTGAAGTTCTACTACATCATGGAGAAGACCAAGATCTAAAAAAAGAAAAAGGGGGGGAACGGAACAGAACAGATCTTGGCACAAACAAGAGTGAGGCAATGACAAGATCTTCAAATCTAGAACATGAGGGGAAGGTCTGGAAAGAGGATACTGATAAAAAAAATTGAAAATTTTACATTTCCCTAGTTGGATCTGCTTGGAGGCTTAGCCAAAAAGAACTCAATTTTTTTTTCACAGGAAAAAAAAAACCAGAGAAGAAGAAGAAGAAAAAATGGAAAATGGTGTGGAAGAGTTGAAAACCAAAGCAGAAAAATTATGGCCCTGCAAATCAAATGGTGATGATGACGATTTCCAAACAGAATAAAAGGACAAAAAAGAGAAGTTGGATAGATCTGAGAAAAAATTTGCACAAATGATAAATTACATTATAGACCACACCACCCAAGAGGTGAATGAGGTTAGGACTTATTAGAGTGAGAGAAAGCCTCAAAAAGTCTCAAACCCTTTGTGGCACTCACATGTTCCGTGCTAAAAAGAAAAGCTCAAGAGGGAAGGAGAGAATGAAGAAGCAGAAAGGAGGAGGAAGAAGGAGAAAGGAGAAGGTGGTGGTGAAGTGAAAGCAACCAAGTAAGGTTAACACAAATGGTTGAGTTTAAGTGTAGATTTATTTAACCATGGTTACCTTATCCTAACTCAAACTCGATGGATGGTTGGTTGGGGGCTTTGGAATGGAAAAGTGAGAAAGGGTAGGCGTCGATTTTGATGATGGGATGTTGAGAGAATCTTGACCGTTGAGTGCGTGAACATGCATCAGTCCTTGTCACTGCTTTCCAAGTGAGCCTCACACTCTCTCTGCTATGTATATGCTGTAGTATACTACCCCTCATCAAAAATTGTTTTTTTTTTCTTAGATCACAACTACTATTTATCATTCATGGAGGTCTTTGAGTGGGATTTAGATTAATAAAATGAATTTTAATTTTAAATTAATAAAATGAATTTTAAATATTTTTATTATAAAATCAAATTAAAAATAAAATTTTATATAAATTTTTTGATTTAAAATAAAATTTATTTAAAATTATTTTAACTCAAAATTAACTTTAAATCAAGAATTAATTTTGAAATATTTTATAATAAAAACAAACATGTATAAAATTTTAATTATGATCTGAAATTATTTTTTTAATATTA
This sequence comes from Glycine max, assembly GCF_000004515.6. NCBI lineage: Eukaryota > Viridiplantae > Streptophyta > Magnoliopsida > Fabales > Fabaceae > Glycine > Glycine max. Next base: position 4,838,491 of record NC_038252.2, on the reverse strand, counting down.
AACCAAACGCATTTTGTATGACTATTATTAATGACAAATTATTTTCTTAAAGTATCTAACGTAATGACTTAAATTTGAAGCTTTTAATAAAATTAAAACAATTACAGAAATATAAAATAAGTAGAATGATCAATAAAGAAAAAAGATTAAAAAAAATTACACATTCAATTCCTGAACCAATAAAATTAATAATTAACATTTATGAATAAAAAAATTAAAAAAAACTCAAATTAATTAATCCACGCTACTTCAAGGGTAAAAAAAAGGTGATTTTGAGAAAAGAGGGAGAGAGAGAACGACTGTCGGATTAATGGCACCTGTTTTCGGGGAAAACTACGAAAATGCCATGCCTCGGTCTTAGATAACTATGTAGATAAGATCGAATGTAGACTTGACACGAACATACTCCGCGCGTCTCAGACAATCGCGCGTTTTGAACATGTTTCTCAATGCTACAGTAAAAAAAAAAAGTTAATTCTGATTACACAATCATTATTAAATTTAATGCCCACAAAAAAAATAACTGTGATTAAATTTAATATTTTAATATTACTAAGAAAAGGAAAAAATACTCTTTAATTTCAGTAACTATTAGTATTTGATTTAATCTTTAATCTTATAAAAACAATTTAATTTTAACTTTCATGACTATTTTTAATTTTGATATACATAAAGATAATTTAGTCTCTGACAAATGAATTAAATAATTGCAATTAAAGCTAAGGACTAAGTTTGATTAATTTGATAAACTTAATTGATGATATTTGATAGTTATCAAAATGCATATTATATTTTTTTAGGAAAAATAATCAAATTAGTCATGATATCAATTTTAGTAACTAGATTTGAATGAGGACTTGCATTATTTGAAGATAATTGAAGATGAAATCCATCTCTTATTTTACTTTTGTAGTACTTTCATAACGGGAAGAAAATGACATGGGATTACAAGATTTGTTGGTTTCTCATGTTTTCTCTTTTGAAAGGGAAGAGAAGAAGCAATTTTGTGAACTTTTTGTGTCTATATTTTATATATGATACTAAATTTTTTCCGTAAATGATATTAAAAAAGAAAATTAATTTTATTGTATTTCCTTTTATCGTATCAAATAAAGCATAGTATTTTATTTTAAGAATGTTGTTAAAAAAATATCATTTTTATGGAGTTAAAAAAATATCTTAAAGATACTAATTCACAATTATTTAATATTATCAATTAAATATTTTAGTTAATTTAAAGAAATGCATTTAAAAGGATTTTGTGGACATAAATTAACATTATTTATAAAAAAAAACTTATTAATAAGACGTCCTTGTGAGTATATTATAAAAAAATATTAAAGATATAATTTTTACTTTAATTCTTCTAGAAAAACAACCCAGTGTATATTTACAAATCATTACTCACACACACACGAAATATTTTTTTAGAGAAATATGTTAGCATTATGTATTTTTTTTGGTGTAGTTTTCTAAAAAAACTAAACAGTTATCAAACATAAATGTTAAAAAAATATTTGTTTAATTTGAGAAATATTAATACTTAATTTTTTTAATAATATCTTTTTGGGTGATTTTTTTTTACTAAAATCTATGCAGCTCGCCAGCAAATAGAACATTTTTTTTTCAAATGATTAGTAAATTAAGATATGAAAAAGAATAAATAAAAAAAATGACATTGACAATGACAAAATCTGTGAGAGTTGCTTTTGGTTGGTTTTCGCATGAATGCCAAGTAGTAATAAATGGCGATATTAATTGCGAGTTAGGGATTCATAAAGATGTTAACACTGCTCTCGTAACATACACATGATTTTCTTGTTTTGTGCTTTTGTTTGCCTTTTGGGTCCTTTGATGATTCAGTGCGTTATGGTGCACCGTACCCCTTGCAACAGGTCCACGTAATTGGTTACATCACTGCGTTGATCACATCCGTCCATGTCCATGATAGGGACCGTACAGACAACCACAGGAGAGAGACAGAGAGATTTGTGTTTGTGATTGGATAATACAAACGACCCGGTTTGGAATAATACAACAATGATGGTGGTGGAGTGCAAATAGCAGTGCCAAAAAATGGCAATGCTTCAAGAAGAGGTTTGGATTTGAGATTTATTTTTTTCAATAACTTAAAAGTGTATTTGGATGAAGAAATTTAAATTTTTGAAAATTTTAAATATTTAAATTAAAATTCTTTTATTTTTAAAATTTTATGTTTGGATAAAAAAAAATTAAAGTTATGAAGGTGAAAAAAATAATAAAAAAAGAGAAGATATAATTAGTGTTTCTTTACCTTCACAATTGATGTAGCACAAGGTCAGAAAATGTTTTTTGGGGGAGACGGTAAGAAGAGAATTTTAATTTCTCATTTTTTAGAAGGAAATTGAAATTCCAGATTTTTAGTTGTTTAAAATTCTGTTTTAAAATTTTTAAATTTTAAATTCTTCAAAAAAACATTCAAATAATGAATTCTAGATTATAGATATTCAAATTCTCTGATAAATTACTTTCTTCAGTTAAAATTTTCAATACAAACGCACTCTTAAGATATTTTTTAAAATTTTAGTTCTTTGAAATGGTTGTAAAACAAATTTGATATGAGATTTAATTGTACTTAAAGATTATATTTTTTTTCTTCTAAAAAATATATTTTAGGAAAGTCAAACTCAGATTTTCTTTTACTGGCTCGACTGTGTTGTATCCGAGTGGGTGTCTCATTTTTTATTCTCGAGGGGTGAAAAAAGGTGTCATGGAATATTTTTACTCCATGATTTTCTATGAATGATGATTACTTGTTGCCTGGGGACACTAACCGTAGCAAGGGTGTGTGTGAGTGAGGGATATCATATTAGTCATATAGGCATAAGGAAGAAATTATTGTTATTATTGGACCTAGATTTGTTCGTTGTGATGTGAGGGAGCACATGTGCAAATGCAAATGTACAAGTCTTGCTGACTCGTTTACTTGTGTTAAATCAATTTGGAGAGACTGTGACTACTCAAAAAATTGTTGGGTCTTCGAGCAATTTGTGTTGTGTTGTTGTGCCCATGAGTTGTTTGGGCTTGTTTTCTAATATTTGTTGTGTAAAGGGGTGTTTTCAATTGCTCGTAATTCCATAACATTTTTTTTATATAATATGCTTGTTCTAAAGTATTCTAATTGAACGATGAAAATGTTTATGTACGTCAAAAGCACTAGATAATGCATTGGACATGGCTGATTCAAACCTTATCTAATTCAAATCTTATCCCTAAACATGTCATATCTAACTTTTAAAAACTTAAATGTTTCAAAATTAATTTCAAATCATATCGAATCGAAATAATAAGACAAAGCACATCCTGAACACTCTAGTTTCCACACAATTGTCACCCTAGCCTCAACTTCTCATATTGTTTATATCGAATTATCATACGTTTCATTACTTTTTTTTTCCCATAATCTTTCATGTATGTTTTAATACATGACCATTTGCACACTCTAAAAGCTTTAAATGTATATAGCACTAGAATGATTAAAGTGATATAACAAATATAATTTAAATTTCAATTAAATACAATCCGAAATATAGGGGACTGCAATAGAAAAAGAAAGTATTGTATCTTTCAACAATATAAAAGGACAGGTTTTAGGAAAGAGTCAAACGAAGTGTACGATGTTTAATTTGATAATTAATAATAATGAGGAGGACCAAGTTACACGAGAATAATTGTAAGAAAGTTATTTTAAGGAAATGAATGATAAGAAAAAAAATTATTCTTGATATAGCTAAATATTTACTTAGTACAAAATTGTTTCTCTAACATTATCGGATAATGCTATCTAAATTTAAACAGTAATGATAGTTCCTCAATTTTTCTATTTAACAAAGTCGCATAAATATTAAAATAAATGATAATGATGTTAGTAGTTAAAGTATCAATATGTTACATATCCCCCTTATTGGATTACTTTTACACTTTTAGTGTTGAAAAAGACTAACATTGTTTTTCATAAACTATTTTACAAACTAACTTATGGTATATAGTATTACTCACAGTAATGTTTTTGTGTTGCACAAAATCACAGAAATTTGGCAGCATTCAAAGATGACAACTTATTTTAGATTGGGTGCCAAATAATTATAAATGTTATCGTCATCATCATATAGTACAATTCAAAATAATTCTATTTTCTTTCAGAAAATAATAATAATAATAATTCTATTTACTAATTCTAAATAAATTTTAAAAATTAACTTCAATTGTTTTCTTTAATTCTCCAGAATTTCACTCAAATTCAAACATCAATATGGGACATTTAGTGAATGAATATTCTTGATGTTTTGCATATCACATTTTATAGCTTGGCTCGGACAAGACATCTGGTGGGGGCTGATGTTTGTGATCCTGATTTACCCAGTTTCACTAGTTTATTCTTTAGAATATACTTCGAAAAATCAATTAACCTCCCACTAATTATTCAAGAAAGCAATACTAGTTGTTCTTCTCCTTGCCTACTTTTCTTGACTGAAAAAGTCATTCTCTCCATTCAGGGGCAGGAATTCTCACATGAACTTTTAGTACCTGGAGAAATTTATCTAAAAGATAAGGGGGAAAACAAATAAGGGACATACAAAGACTATTTGATCGGTATAATTATTTTTTAGTAAATAATATTTTTACTCGATAAACCTTTTAAGATTTTTGTTTTTAGTCCATAATTTTTTTTATTTTTAGTCATTTAATTTTTTTTCATCTTTACAGTTTTTCAATTTATTTTTATTCTTACTTTTAGTTATTTTTAAGAATTAAAGGTAAGGATAAAAAAATATTGAAGAACAAAAAAAGTTTAAAAAACTGAAAACAAATAAAAAAATTTAAGAACTAAAAACATAAATTCTAAAAATTTTAAGGATAAAAAAGATAATAAATTTTTTGTTACAAGCAAAATAGATAGTATTGATTAGAATCCAACTTAACATAAGCTATACAAATTTGAGCGGTAAAAGTATATTAGTTGTACAAAGAATTAAGAATAAAACCACATTTATGGTGCAAAAGTTTTATAGACGGTTAGATATTTTTAATTTTAAATCTATGATTAACTTTTTTTTTTCTTTTCCAAAATTGTCGCTTTGGAAAACTCCTTCTCTTTATTAATGTTTATTCTCAATCAGAAGACCTTGTGTCTTTCTCTCCATCTCCCTCCTTGGCAATAAACCACATCAGTGCTCACCTTCGTCGATTGATTACCTTCACAAATCTAAAGGTGCAACACCATATTGGGCTCCAATTGAAACAAATATGAATGAATTTTTCTATTCTATTGGCTACCTCGTAGATCTTAAGTTGTTGATGGAATATACTTAAGCGTGATGATGGTGTGTCGTCAATCTTAGGCGTGACCTTGACGATAGTGGCATTGGTGTTTGCCTAGATGGTGACACGAAAGTTAATGTCAGAGAGACAGAGCATGAAGATGATCTTGGTTGGGGACGAGGAAATATTCTAGAAGGTAGAAGGAGGAAGGAATCATCGATTAATTGAGATGCTAAAATGTAGAAGAATTTGGTGGCGATTGAGAACTAATGTTTGTATTTTTTTATGAACTTGTCGATTCTGGATCAAATGAGTTTTGCATATAAAATTGTTTTAACCTAGGTGATTAACTAGACATGAAATTCTTATGTTGTACACATTACAAAATTAAATGAAAATATCATATTTAACCCACATTAAATAGCTTGTTTAATTATGTAACAAGTGAATACATTTATTATGCCCAAAATAAATGAAAAAACTCTTATTAAATCAATGTAAATGAAAAGACATTTATTAAACTCTAAAATTCGTTCAAATATATTAGGTTTTTGTAAAAGTGCCCTTTTAGCCCAAAATAACATAAGTGAGCATAAATACACCAATCTCATGTATAATTGATAGCCAAAGCTCCTCAATTTGAGTATTTTTTGGCCCAAAAACTCCTCTATAATCCCACTTTTAGCCCAAATTATATTAGTGTAAAAATGTGATTAAGCTCAAATTCATATAAGAGAGAATTATGTTTGACCCAAATGTCTACACCAAGTCTATTTAATGCTTCCTTAAATCTCTTAGTCATTGCTCTTATAATGTGTCTATTTGAAATTTGTAAAGGATCCCTTGAGTATGCTTGTTCTAGCTCTTGATTGAAGCACAATTTTCCATGGTTACGAGGTTTAGCTGTTGTATTTACATTTCTAATTGTTAGGTATTTAGATTTTTTATCCCTCTAAACACCAAAAAGCATTTTATTAATTGTGCAAAATGGCCAATTGTTCAATTGATGTGGTTATGTGAAGCAAAGTAGAAATTTAGACCCGTAATTGTCCATAATCCTAATAATTAGGGTAAAACATCGGTTCTTATTGTGTAGAAATATATACTAACTTAAGAAAACCAAGTGTGTGCATTTATTGATTAGAATAAGTCCCTTTAAAATCTAATATTGGTAAGTTAAATTCCTAAAATCTTATTTATGGTCACCTATCAATTAGAGAAGCAGTTAGAACGCTTATCTTAATTATTGTTAGTGTAAAAAGGGATAGATTGTTAATTCTTACTAATAATTTGAACAAATTTATCTATAAAAAAGTATGAGGTTGTGTGAAGACATTTCACATTATAGATTCGTAATTGTCCATAATTCTAAAGCCTAATGCTATTAGAAAGATAAATTCATAAGATCTTGTTTAGGGTTATTTACCAATAAGAGTAGTAAAAGTAGTAAAAAAAAACTTATCTTAATTACCGTAAATATAATGAGGGATTGGTTGTTAGGTAATCAATAACTAGAACATTTTTTTTTTTCTAATAGTAGATGAGTGCATCTTTGAACTCCACAATCAACCTAGAGAACTAAAGTGAAGATCTTACTTTTGACAGTATTTTTATCAATGAATTTTAACTTGTTATTATTTCAATTCTTGTTCTTTCTCAACTATATATAGTTTTCCTTTTAATAATATTGCTAACTCAAAACCTACTTACTTTTATTTATTGTTTTCTATTTGAATTTAATAAAAGAGGTGAAACTTTACTAGTCCATGTAAATTTGACCTTACTCTCCACTTGCTCTAAAATTATTTTCTAAAAAAGAGTAGGCTATAAATTTCGTTGGTTTGACAACCCATCAAGAAACACTATGTTAGTGACATATACATATAATTTTAGTGACTAAATATATTGGTCGCAATCAATGATAGATGCGTAATTTGGTTGTTAAACCTCTTATTGACTAGGAAAATTGTGACTGCTCTACTCTAGGTCCCTATTTCTATAGCTAACATGTATAGTGACCAAATTATTTTGAATAACGAAAAAAAATTAGCCACTAAAGGATCTTTTTGTAGGGGTAATATATATAATTATTTTTATATTGTGGATAATTTATTGTCAATTAATTTGATAAGTAACAATCTTAAAGATTGTGCTGTTTGTTAAGTTGCATCATAAAGATGTGTGGGTGTGATTCTATTTTTATGACTTTTTTTTATAATAAATCAAACTAATCCCATAGATTTATTTAACACATGCAATTGAAAGTGGTTTATAATCAAAATTTCTATATTTAAATTATGCAAAGAATTAAAGCATAAAATATATTTCTAACTATTTTAACACATCTAATTATGGGTAATTAACGATGATGTATTTAATATATCTATTTTAACACATTAGAGATAAAATTAGGTCGAGTTAAGTTAGACTTAACCTGCTTTATAATTTTAGCCTAAGCTTAAGTTGATGTCTTATAGTAAGCCAATTTTTTAAGGCTTGTTATGGCCTTTATATAAATTTGATTTGGCTAATTAGTTTATTGAAATATTTTTTTTTTCATATTTTTTGTTCATATAGGTCAATTGACATGTCTTTGAAGAATTAATTTTTTTTTTACCCAAGACAAAAAAAGAAGAGTTAAAAAATAAGCTTACAGACACTTATTCATTTATTTTAAGTCAACTTAGTACGATTTAGATTTCATCTTACATCATTTAAAATCATGTTGAAATGCGGATTAATATAATTTTAAGTAAATATTCATATATTTAATCTCAAATTGAGAAATTAATATTGGATTTAAAATTAATTCTGAGTCAAGGAATTTAAGGTAAGTTTTATTTTAGATAAAAAAAATTTAAAAGAATTTTATTATTAACTTGCTTTTAGAATAAAAAACATTTAAATATAAATTATTTCACTTCATTTAATGAAGTTCAATTAAAATTAATTTTATAAAATC
>NC_038252.2:4829562-4830128 GCF_000004515.6 Glycine max | reverse complement strand
CACACATATATATATATATATATATATATATATATATATATATATATATATATATATATATATATATATATATATATATATGCTTCAATTGTGTGAACCAAATGATAAAATAATTAATACTTATAGATCCGATTAATTTGAATTCAAATTGCAAGTCTCTTAATTGAAATTTAAACAACAATTAAATTTATATTTTTTTATTATATTATTGATACAGAATATTCATCCATAATATTTTTATTGATAATTATTTTTTATCAAAAAAATTTAACTGGTCAATCATTTTTTTTATTTACAAAACTTAAACCAAGATATTACTTAAAGAAATTGAACCTACAATCCCATCGAAGGGTAAAACAATTAAAGCATAAACTTTATGCCTACCAACAAAAATATTTTTTCTTTTAGTTTATATAAAAAAAACAATTTATCAGAAAAAGTATGATATATATTAAAAAAAGTCTAATATATAATATTTTCATTTAAAGTAAAATATTTTTCTTAAAATTTACTTTAAACACCACTTATGGTCGAATCAATCCTAGAATGGCTCAAACTTACGACTC
>NC_038252.2:4813091-4829364 GCF_000004515.6 Glycine max | reverse complement strand
CATGTAACATTTGGGCTTGCAGGTTTTATTTATGTCTGTGTTCCCCTTCTTGGTGTGGGAGATTTTACATCCCTCAGTGCGCAGAAGATATTTGTAACATCCTTTTCTCCATGGTTTTGTTTCCCTTCTGTTTCCTTATGTGTACGTTTTGCTTCCTCGTTTGTTAAATTCTCAACTTGCACTAATGTGTTGTGGACCATTCCATTGAGGATCTCATCCTTGCCATGTGATGGTGGGTCACCCTCACTACCCACCGGGACTTGTTTTTTACTCCCAAGAATATATGGCATTCAATGCTCTACCTATTGCTACCCATTAGATATTAACATGTTTCACAACACATGAAAGTATTCATTATTTTACATCCTATTTATAGTCACAACACAACTTTCTAAATATGATGTTGATCCGTTTAAAACTAAACTTAACTTTTTAAGTAAAGTTTTGAGTTTGAATTGATGGGTGAAAAAAATATAATTTTTAAAAAAATCTTATTAAAAATACTCAATCAGTTTCTTAATAACTATTAAGTTTTGATAAAATAGTAAATAACTTTTTTCCTTCTATACAAAATCACGTATACACATATTTATAAAAGAAAAAATAGACTATGTCTCTTTCACTTTGCTTTCTTTCTAACCCATGTTTGGACTTTTGGGTATTTACCTTCACTATGCTAAATGTCAATCATTCAACAAAAGTCCTGTTTTTAGCAACCCTACCCATTACCCATATTCTTAAATGAGTTCATCTTGTTGACTCCATTTCTTAATAATGTAAGAGCTTACAAAGTGTCTAAATCTGACACAGAAAGTTCCTTTCCACTTGATAATGAGAGCTCATGTGTATCAAGTTATCAACGTGACTTTTGTATTTTTCTAATGGTAAAGGGTGTAGAAAGTGTTCATAAGCTGGCAATTTTTGTCTTCAACTTGCACAATTCAACAATGAATACGTAGCGATTTGACGTTTATATACTAGCACACTAATTGCCCAATTAGAGAATTGTAATTTGCATCTAAAAAGAATGTTTAGGCCAAAAGATTTGCCAATCAAAGGATTGTTGTAGTTCCACTTACGTATCGTTAGGAGAAGGACAAAAATTAAAAAAAGAAATGCAATGAAGGGATAATAAAAAAACAAAAAGAAAAAAACAAAGGTAATGATCGTTTCCATTTTCATATTGCGCCTTCAATGATTGACTAGAATTGCAGCCATGTGAAGTACATGAGGACTATAAGCATTGCAAGATTATCCAACCACTATGTCTATGTAAAACTCTATTTTATTCAATGCTTGAAAAATGATATTCAATGATCAACGTATAAGGGGATTTCATTTTTGTGAGATAGTGGGCGAAAATAAAACTAAAATTTGATTCTTTTAAATTTCGTTACGTAATTTTTTATCATTTAAAATAGTCTTTCCTTTTTTTATATTATTTGATGGGTGGCATGTGATTTGAACATACTTGATTAGTACTAATTTCATTTTCCACCGCCGTTAAACTTACATCAAATTCTGTCCTTTTATATATATTTTATTTTACTTTTATCAATTAAGATTTTTTTTTATCCAAAATGACCTCCTATTTTTCAAAAACGTAATAATTAGTGTTCATAACTTTGTTTAGCTCGCTTGTAAGAACATTATTTTTGATACTGAGCAAGAACATTATTTGAACATTTTTTTTTAATTTAAGTAATGTATTTTAAATTATAAGAAAAATATGCATAATTATTTAAATAAAAATATACACACCTTAAATTAAGAGAGAAAAAAAACTAAGTTAAAAACATTAATTTGAGAATACAAGTATATGAGATTTAAGATACTAAATTTTTTTTAATAATAGAAAACTTAAAATTTACACTTTAAATTGGAATATACAAGAAATCTTCATATAAAAGAAAATCTTAAAATTAATTATAAAATTTTATATAAAAATAACTGCCAAATAATGATAAAATCACGTACATTTTATAATAAAAATATTTTCACATTAAAAAAAATATTTATAGTATAAGAACAACTGCGAACTAGCTTAAGCTAGCTTAAACATAATTAGACTTAATAAGGTGGTGACATAATAACGTATAAATGCTTGCTACCAAAAACATCATTTGTCAGAGCACTATTTTCTGCCATAGTTGTTGATCGAAAAACAATAAACTACATCACATCACACACATCCTAAATTGCTTATTGTGCCGAAGATAATGGACTATTGGGATAGCAAAGTAATATGCACACATAAACGACAATATTAAAAGCATCAGAAAAACTAGGGAAGTGAATTCAATATTTCAATCACTTATCAAAAGCGTGTAAACAAACAGGGTTGTGTTTAATTATCGTATCTTCAATTCTTCATACTTGCTAGATATTTATAAAGAAAATACAAAAGCATGCATGGAAGGACCAGGATTTCCCTATACCTAAACATGGTAGAGACCCATCCCAAAAAAGGGAGAGCTACTATAAAGTTTACTTTAGAATCTATAAGGCTATATACTACTTTTTAGTTTAATTCATATACTTAATTGGCATGTCAAGAGTTACATAAAAAATGTTTACTTATTAGATTTTTTTTTTAAAAAAAAGAACAACATTTTATTTTAGTAAAGGGCTGTTTTAATCTAAAATATTGAGCTAAAATGTAAGGAGCTCCCTGTAACTATATGCATATTTTATAAATCCTCGTGATATAGAATTCAGCTATCTAAACTTACCATAGTTCTTTTTCATAAAACTAACTGGCAAGCTAATTCAAAGCTTTTAAGTTATTAGACCAAAGTTAAAAGTTTATAATATTTGATAAAATTAGTTACTAAAGTAGTTAATAAATATATAATTACATCAATAAACATATTTATATATTTTTTATATAATTTTTTTATAGACAATAAATTTTAATTATTTTAGATTCCTACTTATTTTTTAAAGATCAAATACAACATTAAAAATAAAAAGAAATCATGCAATAATGAAATAAATAGTATTTTAATAAAAAAAAGTAACAAAAAAAAACTAGTAAAAAGTGAAAAATAGTTAAATAATAATTAAAACAGTAACATCAGAATTATTAAAAAAAGAAGGGAAAAGGAAAGTGTATTAAAATAGTAATAATAAGAGTAAAAAAAAAAAAAACTTATTTGCGATAACTAATACCTTATAAGCTATAAACTACAGTAAAAACTACTTAAATAAACTTACTTATTGAACATCTTAATTTGGTTAAATAAATTCATATTCTAATCAAATAAGTTAGACGTTAACTTGTTTAATCTGTCCCTTAAAAAACTTGTTTAATATGTCAAACACACTAATAGTGTAAGATTTACACCATATTCATGTCATATGTAAAAAAAAAAAAAACTCGTTATAAAGATTTGATACATATGTTTTAGGACCCATTTTTTAAAAGTTAATTTGGGACAAATGTGACTTTAAGAACATATAAAAAAGTGTTTTAGTTTTCAGAGATATTGTAAAAACTAGAATCTATTTTTGTTTAGTTACAATTATAAAAAGTACTTTTATTTTAAAAGTTAGTTATAATTAGATTTTTTTCAGAAGTTAATCAAAATAATTAGAAATGTAATAATTTTCTGAGCTTACTTTGTTTTCAAAAAAATTAAACAAAGACTAAAATTTTTTTAAGAGTAATTACAAATAAGCTTTTATGTGTGTTTAGATTCAATTGTTAATTTTTTTTAACAGAAGATTGAATTATTTTTAGAGACTATTTAAATGGTAATATTGGTCATATATTCCATAATGAGATGCATATGGGAGGAAAAGAGATAAAAAAAGGAAAAACATAATAGACTATATGATGAAAAAAGAGATAATACCAAAGGAATGCAAAGAAAAAAAATAATGCAAAAAAAAAATCAGAATCCTAAACTTTTAATAAAAGAAAGTGAATTTTTTTTTTGTTCGTGCCTGAGAATCGAAGACAAATCAAATATTAGATTTTATAATAATTCACATATTTTACTTAATCAACATTCAACTACACCTTCTTGGTTATTTGAAGATGTATTTTTTTTTTACTGATGACAAAAGCTTAATCCAACACTTTAAAAAAAGTTAAAAAAATAAACTAATAAATCAAATTGAAAAAAATTAATAATGTTAAAATTTCTGTTGAGGAGGAATGAAGTTGAGGTTAGGAGACCCACAAAATTGGGTGCTCAAAACCAGAATGGGGTAGCATGCGGTATCATAACGCATGACGAATGCATGGTGGTCCTGCATTTATGAGAGTCGATGATTAAACAGTTGAATTGGATAGATCTCATACTGTTCCAAAGGGAGAAAAAAAAAATGAAACACAACAACACCTCATCCCCAACAAATTAATGCAAATGCAAATGGAAATGGATGGATGCTAGTTTAGTTTCAAACATTGAAAAGTAAAAAGGTGTGATTGAATGAGGGAAATGGATGGATAGAATGAGGGACAACAGAGGACCACACATATGGTCTGGTGATGTCACCCACTTAGTCCTTCTTCTATCTTAAAAGGAAAAAAAAGTGTAAAAAAAACAAACCCACTATTGCATATCTTTGCTCCTCATTTCAGCTGGTCCATGTTTGGAATTACAGAATGAATAAGGCTTAATCCTTCTATTATATCTTTTTTTTTTTATATATATCCTCCTTCTTTTCATGATAGGTTTTAAATATGTTTTATATTTTTAAGACAATAAATATTTTTACTTTTCATTCTATACTTATCACAAAAAGTTAGTAAAATCTTTTTTAAGATGATATAATAAGATGGTTTAATATTATTCAAAATAAATATTAACATGCTTACATGCATCAATTAGGAAAGAAAACAAGGAAAGCTGGAAAACAATAAGCTTAGTCAAAAATTGTTTTAAAAATGAGAATGCTATAATTTTCACACAAATATTAGAGATTAACTTTTATACATTCTTAGTGCAAAAGTTTTTACACCCAATCATTTAGACATTATTTTATGTATGACTTGTACATAGGAGTGTATAAAAAACTAAACCGATCCAAGTTATAAAAATCAAATCGTTTTGAGAAAAAGTCCGAACCTTTTTATAAAAATGGTTTGAATCGTTTTTTTTAAAAAAATTGAATCATATATGAGTGTGAAATAGATGAAAGAACTGAAATAACCAATTCCAACTCAAAAAAATTGAATTGTTATGAAAAAAAATAAGAATCTACTTTATAAAATTATTTCATTTTATATTTAAAAATATAAACCATGCACAGTCCTACTTTTGAATTAGTTATTGTATAAGTTAATAAACTTAACATAATAACATTTTTTGATTAATTGACGTGTAAAAAATTCTTTACACAACTAACACATACACTATTTTCTCTAAATATTATATTTGAACTTTTTAATGGAGATGCCAAATTGATATGTACATGTGGAAATGTTTTTTGACATATTATAATTGTTCAAAGTAGCTATGTAGTAGTAATAATGCAATGTTTAAAATGAATAAGTTGATCTTGTGAGAAAAGCTCCATCTACATAAGCTTACCATTATAAACCTAACCACATGGTGCCCATTTGTTTTTCAGTGCTGTGTAACTTAGTGGAGGTTAAGAAGTTCCAATTGCTCTGGACTGTACGATGTTTATTCTTCATGGTCAAACTGTGAACAGAAAACAGAAACAGAAAGGTAAATGGTCCACACAAAGTCCTAAAAATCTGCAACCAAAACACATCCAATGGGCTTGAGGTGGACTTTTACCGAATTTCTCTTTAAGAGTAACATGGGTAGGCCCACTTCAAAAACCACGGGTTAAAATAAAACATGTAGTCAAAAGCTGCTATCCTTGGTACCATCAAAAAAAAGAAGAAAGAAAGCTACTAGCAAGTATATTATGGACCACGAAATTCATTTTTTTTCAAGACGAATATTACTGTCTCGAACTAGTAACATGTGACATTATTTATGTAAACCAAATTTGTGGTGAAAAAATAATCATAATGTTTGTGTAAATTATTGTTAAGACATTTATATAACATTATGTATGAACAAAAATGTTGAAACGTTGTAAACGGGAAAAACAAGGTTGTGATATTGCCCAAACATGGCCCCAACAGCCAGTCTAGTAACTTTATACCGCTTTGCTGAGTATATGTAACTATGTAAGTGAGAAGATAGTCGTGGATTCCAAAAACAATACACGATTTTATACGTAGGGTGGGGGTAAAAAATGAATTGAATTAGCTTAGGTTTTCTAAAGTTTGAGACCAATTTGTTTTTTTTTTTTTTTTATCAAAGATCCAAATTTAATTTATTGATATGTTATAGACTCATTTTTAAGGTTTACCTGATTTTTTTTAAAAAGAAAATTGACATGACTCGAAATTCTATTTAAATGCTTTCTTTGTGGAAAAATATTTTAAATAGGTTATAAACTCACTTCTAAATAAGTTAATTAGCATAAATTATATGTAAGTCCTGGTTTTTTAATCCTTTTTAAAAAAATAGTATATAATATCAAAATATTACATTATTATTATTATTATTGGTTGGATTATTAAATCTAAAGTATTTTTGAATGACCTAAAAAAATGTTTTTAAAAAGCCTTTGTTTGACTTATTTACTGAATGCGTTGGTATAACTTAAATTTGACGTGAGTTAGGTTGCATACCTCCAATGAGTAGTCTAATTTATTTTCTCTCCTATTATGAAATAATCCAATATAGTATAAGACAAAAAGGATGAACATAGGTCATGTTTGGTTCAATTTTGTTAGGCTTAAACACTACTTTTAAATAAAACTTAAAATAAGAGTTTTAAATGTAAATTAAAAATTGCAAGACAGTTTTCTTCTTCTTAACTTAAAAGAGATGACACAATAAAAGTGAGGTGAGAGAGACAACAAAACAAATAGAGAGAGAAAGAACCAAGAGGAGATTGAGGATGAGAGAGAGAGAGCTATATAGAAGAGAAACTAACCTTCTTTAAAAGTTTATTCAACTGTCTCTTTTTACAAAACTTTTTTTTTAGGTTTAAAAAGTTACTACAAAATTAAAACCCAAAATAAACATCTTTAGAAATAAATTAGAAACTAATTAACAATTTTCATTTCTTAGTTTAAAAGAGATGACTCAAGAAAGAGTGGGGAACAAAACAAGGAGGGAGAGAGAGAGATAGATAGAGAGGAACAAAATGAAGGTTACCTTTTCCCTCCTCTATTGTTCTGTCTATCTTCTTTCCATCATAATAAACATACCACAAAAGCTCCTTCATCTTCATTTTTTAACAAAGCTATTTTTTAAAAAGTTATTTTAAAACAAAAACTCAAAATATGAGTTTTGAAAATGAAGTAAGAATTGCTTGAGAGGTTTCATTTTTCTTAACTAAAAAAGAGATAGACAAGAGTAAGACGAGAGAGATGATAAAACGAGGAAAAAAAGAGAGAGAGAACGAGAGCGAGGAGAGAATAAAATAGATTTTTTCTAAAAATTTCTTCGCCTACTATTTTTTTTAAAAAAAAAGCTAATTGTTTTTTTTTCTTTTCTAAAATTAAGCTACTAAATTTTTTAAGAACTTTTCGGAATATGTATTTGGTTCAAATTATCCTTTTAAAGATTTTTCTTTAAAGAATCAAACATTACCATAATAGGAAATCTTCAAAGCAGTTATCATATTCACAAATAATGAGTACGTATACAAACCAATTATAAAGTGGCAATGAACATGATGAAGAATCGCACAAATACTCCACGCCGGAAACTGAAATATTATTGAGGAAGTCAACACTCACCTTGCATTTTATCCATGAGTAAAAAGTAGTTTGTGTACCAAAACTTGTTCCAATGTTTATGTACAGCAGGTGCAGGTGGTGCATCTAAGGTTATTCATGAATCCGAGTTATTCATTTCTAATCTCAAATTGATCCAAATCAATTCAAATAATTTTTGTGCATAGATCAAATCTAATCTAAATCATACAAATTTCTTGAATTTTGAATTGAATCACGAATTTTAACATTTGAATTCGTTGATCAAACCTATTAATTAAGAGTGAAAATATTTCTTGTTTTTTCAATTCTCATGATTTCATTCAATTACTTTCACAAAATTAGAATTCCAACTTACATTTTTTTTATCACACCTCAATCATGTAGAAACTTGAAAACACATTGAAATAGTGCCACAAAAATTAGTAAAAACTTTAGCTTATAAAAAAAATTAGGTTTTAAATGCGTTAACAGATAATTTTTTTATTTAGTAATCCAACCCAATATAAATCGTTTACAATTATATTAATTTGTGTTGGATTTTAATTTTTTCTTTGAAAATCAATTTAAATCAACCCGTTTAAATTTAAATGGATTAAATCGCGAAACTCAATCCAAAGCCACCAGTGCACACCCCTGGTGCATCCCCTGTAGATATTTGAGAATCGGTCCCACTCTTTATTCAGACACAATTTTGAGTGAATGTAATCCAGACTTAACGAATTAAAACATTCTGAATTTCATAAAAGGTTAGGTGAAGCAAGGAATGATCGATTCCATTCAAGAGCGTTAAAAATATTACAATTATTTTGATTGTTTTATATCACAGAAGTCATAAATAAAACGAGTATTTATTAGACGTAACAAACTTTCGGCCACGTAAAGCATAACTACCGCAGTCAAAATAGAATAAATTAAGCGGAAAGGTATCTTCACTTTAGATAAAGCCAAGGTAATCGTCATGCATTGAAATTTCGTAAAAACGTTGTTGTAAGATACTAACAATCTTAGAAAACGAAGAATCGACTTTCTTTTTAACTTATTGTATAGTATTAGTACCTACCCAATCCTTAGCAAAATAGCATTGCTTTGCTACTAAAATATATAGATTAAGGAAAGTCTTCTAAAATGAGTTCAACGCAGGTTTTGTCTTGTGTGCATACTAGATGTCATATATATTGAGAACACCCAACTCTTGTAAGACCAAACCCGTCAATGGAATGAAAAGAAATATTTCCTTCTAACAATGGGGAATCCGAATAATTAACCACACCCACCTCTTTTCATAAACTCAAACCTTCTGTACGGTCCACAGGGTCTAGAGACCTACGATAATATACAACAGCATTAAAACAATAAAACAAGGTCAACCTGGTGCTAAGAGGCTGGGTTGGACCAATTATTGATCTATTGTTAGGTTGCCTTACCTTGTATATGCAAGAGGCTCATTCTACAAACCTATGACATTAGTTCCACAGCAACAACTCTAGCGTTCAAGTCACATATAAATGCGTGCGTGCGTGAGAGAGAGAGGATCACTTGACATCAAATATCAAATTTTTGTACGTACACCACTTAATAACTTTCTTTACTTTTAACTCAACAGTTAGTTTGATTAATTTCATATTTTACAGTTATGGATTTAGTATAAGTTCTTTTTATCGGTAAAAGTAGTATAAGTATAAAGTTTGACACTTGATATCAATTGATCATGTGTGTATGTGTGTGACTGTGTGTATATAACCTTTTGGAGAAAAGAAGTGGAATATACTAATACAGTTTACTAGCCGTTAACCAATTGGTAGATTCAACTCACTTTCTCTAAAAGATTGTGTTATACTTCAATTCATTTACAAATATCTTAGGGACTCATAAGAGTCTTAGCATCATTGGGACTTTAGAAGATAAAATGAAGTTTGAGAACTTCATTTTCATCTTCTATAATCCAAAAGTTGATAGTAAGGTGTTCAAAAAGGAGGAAAAATACTCAAAAGGCTCACTCATGGTAGCTTAATGCTGCTAAAGTTTATTTACATTGAAGTAGTTAAAACATGGCACATTTTCATCACTGGAGAGAAGAAAGAACAAAATTTCATGATAGAGAAAAGATTGGTGTAATTTAAGTATCTCTAAGAAGTATAATTTACACCAATGAATGAAGGTTACTAGTCACCAGAAACAGTAGAAAAACCAAACATGCAGAAACTGCTTAGCGACTAAGTATATCTCACTATCATCAGCAACAAGGGCAAAAATAAGTATATTATTATATTCTCATCCTATAGATAAAAAAGGTAAATGCAACCAATAGTAAAAAAGTCTAGACTCTATTATATTCTACTCAGATGCCCCCTGCACAAAATGATGAATCTGATAGAAACCAAAAAAAGAAAAAGCTCACATAATTCAAATCATTAAATGGAAGCTCTCGGTGCAACAATAAACTAGATACCCATTTGTCCTCATGAAAGTTAATGCACTTCAAAGATCATTTCCTTCTTTAATTTATATATATATATATATATATATATATTTTTTTTTTTTTTTTTTTTTTTAAAAAAAAAAGCTTCTATAACAAGAACTATTATTTTGAAAAATGTTGTGTTTGCACTCTGAGGGTGAAGCTTGATGTAACAAGGTTAATACATTATGGCCATGAATGTCATTGGTTCTAGTTGTGGAAATAGCCACTCTGCTAATGGGAGTAAGGGTGCATAAATTTAACCCTTCAAAGACCTGGCAATGATGGGAGTCGGGTGTGCCATGCAATAGGGTATAGTTTTTTTCTCCTATGTCTATTTTTACTTTCTAAGAGAAGCACCAATTTTACACTTATCTTTATAATCTGCTTCTGATGATGCCACTATAGAGTGCCTATATATTTTTGGCTCCTTCAAGAAATAAAAATAAGTGCTTTTTCAAGTGCTTTTTTCCTAACTGAAAAAGAAACTTTTGTTGATAGCACAACATAGCCCATCAGGCATCCTTCAATCATCTGATCAAATGTAAATTTGATAAACAAGTTATATAAAAGTTAAGCTAACAAAAACTTCTACTTGTTTTATATAACTTAAAAATTTGAAGGGGATATAATTGATTGTTGCTTATTATGAACTTAGGCCACTAATTGCAGATTATTCAACAATCAGTTTTTCCAAGCACAGTGTAATCAGCAATATGTTCAGTTTCATAATTAAAAAATATTTATATCAATAAACATTGTCTTTAATGAACAAAATAAGAATTATTTTGCAGAAAATTTGTTGCAAAGGGGCCAAACTTTGACTAGTTACCCGTGAGAATTGATTTAAAAGTTAATCATATAGCACCATCAAAATAAATTGTGTAAATTATACAATAACAATAAAGTGAATAAACCATCAAAAGGTGTTGTTGAAGTTCTCTTACACTCATTTTTGGAAATATATGTCAAAGTCAAATGATAAATTCTCCTTACATACAATAGATCATACAATTGATTGAAGCGTCACAGAAAAGGGAAGAGAAAGAAATATATGTGAAATTCAAATGATAAATTCTCCTTGCAAACAATAGATCATACAATTGATTGAAGTGTCAAAGAAAAGGGACGAGAAATGATGAATATACAAACAATAGAGCTTCAGAGAAGAAACCAAGGCAGAACTTTCTTCTAGAAATTTAGTCTTTAGAAACATATCTAGTTATGAAAATTCATTAGATAAGAGCTAAACTCAACACAGTGGTAGGGGAGGATTTTGGATTTCACTCAACCTGACATTGTCTCACACACCTTTGGCCCCTATGTCACCAAATTCTCTGCAAAATAGTTCAAGACACAAACATCTAAACCCTAGTTGACAATGAATCTACTATAATTCACGCACTACGTGCCATACCCCTCAAATGAATACTTTAAATTAATTTTTACAGTAGAAAATCACAATGTTAAAAATTAGTCCACCATCTCATCTAACTCAAAGACATGTTAACTAACTATCAGTATTAAACTAGTGAAGACCAGTTACAATTTAAAAAAGATACAACTAAGTATGAATAAGATCTACATATTTCTAACACAATGTTGGGGTCTACAACAATTTATAAAACTTCAAGAATTAATGACGTCACCCATAAAAAGTAGTCACCTTGTCCTATTAAAGTCAACATTAAAGATGGGGCAAGCCATCTTAACATCAACCGTTTCATCATTCCCGGAATCAGGTGAAATCAGTTGTTCAGTTTCTAGTATATATGCTATGCCATGTTGAGGTACATAATCAAATACATATCACTCAGCAAAATCTCTAAAACTTAGACAATACTCAATGGCCATAATTTCCGATAACAATTTCTCGCAGTTTAGTTTTCATATCAATTACCTCAAATCTAAACATCATTATCGCTAACCATACACTACTACCTACCAAGCAAGCACAAGAAAATAAAAAAAAAAAAATACTATCTTGCACTTGCACAATTCGATCCGAGAAGTATCTCGAAACAAGAAAAAACCGCATTGAGCTCAAAGAAAACTAAAAACTAAAAACATTTCTTTCTTTTTCGAAGTCAACAACAGAACTAATCCATTTCTATTTCCCTCCAAAACCCTCACTAACCTCTGCAGAAATCAAGCATCGCTGTCGTCACTGTCGCTATCGTCATCGCTGATGCCCGCAGCGGAAGCGGCGGCGGCAGCATTCCCCGAGTCACCGTCAATGCGAACTCCGGAACTCGCCGTCCGGCCGCGAGTCCTGGACGGCAGAATGTTATTCAAATCGACCTCCATGAGTGGGTCGTCGGAGAAATCGCTCCCGTCGTCATCACTATCACCACCATCATCTGAATCGTCATCGTCGTCGTCGTCTTCTTCTTCTTCTAGTATCATTTTCCCTTTGCCCTTGTCGTCACGCATAATCCCCTTCCCCTTTCGGTCCTCTTCCCTTTCGTCGTTCTCTCCTTCATGGTCGTTTTGGAGGTCTTTGTCGTCGTTTTCTTTGAGGTCGAGCTTGGGGATTTTGGAAGGGAGGTCTTGGAGGTCGAGATCGGACTTGCGCTTGGAGGAGGGCAATGTGGGTTCTTGGGGTGGGTCGTTGTGTTCAGCCATGAATGTGATTTCGTGAATTGAAGAAATTAGGGTTTGGGGGAAGAAGAAGAAGAAGAAGAAGAAGAAGAAGAAGAATTAATACCGGCGGCAACAGTCTCTCGAGTCTCAGGCACACTGTCACACACACCGAATGGCTCGCCTTAGCACAAAACCCAAAATGCGGAACCTAACTATTTCTTACACTTTAAGTTAGTTCAAAAAAATAGGTTTAAATTTTTTTCAAAACGTATTTGACAAATATTGATCCGAAAACTATCATCATATTCCAGGTGAATATTTTTTTTGTCAAATTTATTTGATATATAAAAGATTAATCATGAACTTGAATTACTTGGTTAAAGGTCCTTTTGGAGTGATTATGAGTTTTTGGGTTTCAAATATAATTTTAAAAATAAATCGTGTTTCACAAGAATGAAGTTGAAATAATTTTTAAATAATTTTTGAAATATTTTTATACTCATTTTAAAAAATAATAATAAAATGTTATGTGAAATTAATTTTGTTATTATATCACCTTTTTAATGGTTATTGTTATCATCATTATTATTGTTATCGTCATAACTGGTTGTCGTCATCATCATCTCATTTTAAAAATTATTTTTATGATTGTAAATAAATATAGATTAATTTTTATTTTTAAAATCTTTAAAATAATCAAGATTGTTCAATATGCTAATAACTTTTTTTTTATCTATAACAAACTGACCAATGTCTTATTACATTTTATTAGAATTGATTAGATATATCAAGTTTGATTAAATTTGTTGGGATTTTATGTTAAGTTTGATTTAGTTTTTAATTGAAATCCGAATTTAGGATATATTGCAATTCCTAATTTTTCATGAATAGAAAATTGATGGATTATTGATATAAAAAAAGTGAGAATAATTCTTTGTTGTTCTTGAGAACTAATAAGCTTACCAAATACTAAAGATCTATGTGGTGCTTAAAATAACTAACTAATCTTTTTTTTATAAAAAAAAAACTAACTAATCAATCATATCATTCATAGTTGCATGATTATAGCGTCTTCACCTTCTTAGATTTTGTATTAATTATGATACATGAAAGATTATGCGGATCATACCAAGTTTATGTCCCTCATAGGAAATTTGAATGTAGTATTCCATAACATATTCGAATCTCACTCTCATTGGAATTATATATATATATATATATAAAGTTTTTTCATACACATAGGCTTTATTAAAGACCAACAAAGCTTGATTATTCTTTGCCTAGTTTTATTATTTCTCTTTTGCAGGAACGTGAGGATATTTTTCCGCAATAAGGAGCACAAAAATGGATATGTAGTTTCTTTTGTATGATCAAATACTCCAATTTATCTGACTATATATTCAAGCAATCTTCATACTAAACGCATTTGTCATCTTTTCATAAGAAAAAATGATCTTTATCTTTTGTTTTCAACATTCTAGAATAGATTGGTTCTGTGAGCTAAAGTGGAATTAGCTATGAAAAAAATGTAGAAAATTACTTTCCAAATATGATTGTGTTTATACTTCAATTTTTCTATATCAATTATGGCTATAATTCAACTAGCGGGTTTTTTTTTTTTAAGTAGCACTGCAACTATACTATCTCCCTAATATATAATATTTCAAACAAAAACTATAAATAACAACTAACACGATGGAGTCTAAGGTGGGAAAAGCAAATATCTTTCCCACCATGGGAAGGACTTTTTAAACCGTTAGATTATTTTAGTTTTCATTTGATGGCTGGATTTTATTTTTTTTTTGCACGGAAGAAAAAACACCATGCACACTGCAATCACAATCGGAGCGAGCACGCTCGTCGTCGACGAGATCTGCTGATTTTAGATGTGTTGTGTTTGTTACAATTTGCACTCTTTCTATACTCAAATGCAGATCGCTGTTCAATTTCTCCACCATGGCATCTTGTTGCTTCTCATTAAATAACCACCACAACAAAAATCTATACTTAAGTTTGTAATCATTCCTCAACAACCCAATTGAATATGATTCTGTGAATTGCAGTGAAGTAATGTAAACAACGCTCGCTTCTTCTATGGTAGAGTACTTGTCCCACTGAAAGCAACTACAAGTGATGGTGGTGGCGGATAGAAGGAGAGCAGAAGAAGATAAAAATCCATTTCCTAAGCATGCCATGCGTAGATTTTTTTTATTATTTAAATTTCTTATTACTTGTTGAGAACATGAGAATTGCAACAAGGTGACATTAAGAGGAAAGCTTAGGATAATAACGTTCAAATTCTTTGTAACCACTATCTTTGGTTCTAAATATATATAAATCTGTTTGTGCTTCCGATTCTCCTTTACCTCTCTTTCTCTTCGATTTAGAGGTTATGGAGTCAAACATTAGCTGATAAATTGGTTCAAAACAGTATGTTTTAGGAGTCAATTTACTTTACCTCCTACAGGTTTTATATCACCCACGTTTGTGCCCACGTGTGCATGATGGTTAACATAAACAGAAAATTTGATGATCAGATCAACTTGTTACAACATTTATATATTTATGGACTAAATTGATTATTTTCATCAGGGAACAAATTTTCAACAAATGCATCTTTTAGGTACCATATTGGTTATTTACTAAAAAAAACTAACAAATAAAAGAAGAAGTAGAAGAAGTGAAAGTGTAAAAGATAGAGGTGAGAGAGTAGAATAATTTTGACTTTTCTATTTGCTACCACAAGACAAAATGTTCTGGTCTAGTGAGTTGCAGTTTTTTACAGTTTAGTCATAACTATCCAGCCTATGAGCACTATAAGACATTGCTTGGTTATAGGTAGTTTTCCAAACACTCTTTCTATCACTCCAAATAGAAACGATAACAAATTGATTAGGACAGTAACAACCAAAATCCTAATATTATACTAAAAAAGGAAATTAACAACTATAATTGGTATAACGGACATGAAGTTGTTTGAAATATGACTATTACCAATGGTTGCAGTCATAGCAACTTTGGACTTTGGATAAGTAACTACGCAGACACTTGTTGTTCACTGATATAGTTGTTGGTAAAAAAATTTATGTTTTGGAGGAAAATTTAAGTGTAAGATTATTAATGGATTTGTCATTTTGGTGCTTAGTCAAACAAAAAATTTATATAAATTTATTGATGAATTTGTGATGGTTTGACTATTGATAATGATATTTTTTCTTAATTATAATTAAGTCATCATGTAGGTGACTGTTGGATTATTTGAATTAGCCTTCAATAAGTGTATTTTTTTGGATAAGATTATTTTTCTTTTATTAGTGTTGCCTAAATAAGCCACACAATTCTTCTTTCTCATTATTATTTCATCACGCGCTTGTTTTTCTTTCTGCGAATGACAACAATTGCCACTACTAATACTAGTGACTCCAGCGGTGAGGACTACCACTGCCAATGACTCCATCAACGAAAAG